>NW_004955606.1:252301-282441 GCF_000276665.1 Chinchilla lanigera
TCCCATCGCATTGGGACCCCACAACCAGTTAGTGTCCTCTCCCCAACTGTCAGCACAGGCAGCAGGAATCCTGCTGCAGACTTCTCCAGAGCTCGACCTCAGCCTGTACTGTCAGGGGAAGAATGGCTTCCAGGGAGTCTCTGCAGGTATTGTGCAAGGTCCTCCTGGTTTACAGCTTCCGAGCAGCTCTCATGACCCTAGTCCACAGGACCTCTGACTCCTCAGCTTAGTCTGCATTCTCATGTTCTCTGAGTCCTTGTTCAGCAGTTGCTCCTCTGCTGACTCTGGACCTTTCTGGTTCTCAATGGCAGGAGCAAGAGTAGCCCATTGTATGGCATGTATTCCCAGGGGTTTCTCCATGTTTGAATGATTAACACACATCCATGGGGGGGCATCTGCAGCTGGTTCATGGTGGGCCAATTGTGTCATTGTTTCTCTGTGTCATGGTAGTTCTCAATTGAGCGGCAGCGGCCGGCCTGAGGGCCAGTGCACAACAGTGCTCACAGCTGCGTGGCTCCCCCTGCTCCAGAGGGCCTCTTTCCGGGGGCCTATGAGGCAGGGAGCAAGCTGGTCGGAAGACCGGCACTCTCTGCCCGTGGCTCCCTGTGGGCCTGGGCCCCTCCTTCCGGGCTCCTACGAGGCAGGAAGCGAGCTGGCTGGAAGACTGGTGCTCCCTGCCCATATGCCAAGATATCTGACAAGCATTTCTGAGTGTGTCTAGCAGGGTGTTTCCAGAAGAGATGAGCACTGGAATTAGTGGACTGACTAAAGTATATTATCATCTCCAATGTCAGTAGGCCTCATCCAGTGAGGGGCTATGTAGAACAAAAAGACAAAGATAGTAGAGTCCCAGTTGGGGCAATGATGTGGATCTTTTCCTACCTTTGGACTATGCCTTGCCTCACCAGGGGTCCTAGTTCCCAGGCTTCTATGCTGGGATTGGAACCACACTGCCAGCCTTCCTGGATCACAAGTTTACAAACATCAGGGGATGGAACATCTCAGCCCTTAGGTTTTCAATTCTTTCCTGATCAAGGAAACTGGGAATGATCTACTGACAAAGATTTCACTGCTGGAAAACCACTCACCATTGCACCAGTGACCCACTTGTAGATATTTGCAACCTCTCCCCGTAATCTTATATTCTCTTGGCCTCCAACTAGTCACAGAGGTATGGGTGCTTCCACTGACAGACACAGCAATGATTCCATTGAGCTGTGTTCTGGCTTGTATCTAGATGTACCCCCAAAGCCTCATGTGCTCATAGATAGGGCTTTTGGAAGATGATTGTATCTAGGCTGTGTGATACTGGGATTGAGTGTGTGGTACTAAATCAGTCCACAGATTGGTTTAGCATAGTTCTGGGTGTGGATAATAAGAAGGCCCACCCTGAGTGTGGATGGCACTGTCCAATCACCTTGTAGCCTGTGTGGGATAAAAGAACAATGAATGCTTGCTGCTGCTGCTGCTGCTGCCTCCTGCCTAGTCTGCCCTGGACTGTTTGTCCTCTGTGAATCCCCTCTGCCATGGCACCTTACCTTGGAGCCAGTTGACCATGGCCTGAACCTCTACAAACTGTGAGCCAACATAAACCTTTCTCATTTAATTGTCTGATATTTTGTCTCTGCAATGAGAAAAGTAACTAAAACAAATTGGAAGTAAAGGCTTTGGGTGCTTCAGGTCTCTGAATCAACAGACCAAGAAAGGAGTTTCTATGCTGGTTGAGATTATACTAATTAACAAAAACAAATTGGGTTGCTGCTCTACAGTGGAGGTAAGAAAGACTATGTCTGCAATACCAGAAATCCCTTAAGATGTCCTTTAGTATCATATTGAAGTGGGTGGAAAATTATAGTAATCCAACCGAGGTAGGACTAGTAATAACTCAGACCTTTCAGAAATAAAACTTTGTGTTACCGCACCAGGAAAAGAGCCATGTCTTGCTGAGGTACTAGCTGAAGAAAGCTGGAGTAAAGAATGGGTAGAGGAAGAAAGTACAGCAATTATAAATACCAGCTGGAGCCATGCAACCAGTTATGAAAAGAGGATTGTAATTACCATGAGTATTTCTTCTCTATTTTGTTAAGAATACTTGTGTGTACGCAAGCACCCTGTCGATTGTTTCCCTGAGGAACTCTGACTAATGCGGTGAGAGTAATACAACCCACAGGCACAAAGTTCAAAGGCACTAAGCCTTCTGAAGGTGACAGGAAGACAAATGGTCTGGAAGAAGCAGTGAGGCATATAGGGTTATAGGAACAGTATCAGGCAGGGGAACAATTTTCAGTGAAGGCAAGAAATTGAGGGGAAGGTTTAAGGAAATACATATACAGAGAGAGAAGATGTTGATCACCATACAGAGGAACACTTGTGGAGACAGGGTCAGATTAAGGACCACTGACAGCAGTGGTGGGGTGTAGGCAATGAAAGAGGGAATCCCGCTGCAACAGAGGTGGGCAGGAAAGTGAGGTATGATGGGTCCTGATCAGAATGACAGGGTGGTCAAAAGACCACCTCTACCATGATTACCAGTATTCCATTTCACATACTGTACAAGTATGTTACTTGAATTTGATTTCTTAGCAAATGGTATGAAAGATTAATTGCATAGATTTTCCTTCCTTATTTGCAGGAAGATCTTCCCACCCACACATCCTCCTGCACTACTCCCTATTCCTATGAAATCCAACACTTCTGAGCTTAACAGAGTGGTACTGTTGTGGCTTCTTTGGCAGGAGGCTTCCAAAGAGACACAGCGAAGGCCAAGAAGAATTTTTATCTAAGCTGCACACATTTTTCTTTCCTGTGTTTCACAGTCACAATACATAGGAGCTGGAGTGGGCCTTGGGATCTCATTGTACAAAGTAAGCCAACTGAGATACTTAGATATATATACAGGCATTATAAACATACTCAAACTGTTTCCCATACAGAGCCAGAAAACTTCTGGTCAAGACAGCACAGCAAGTTTATGCTACTAATGTGCCCTCTATTTCTTACACATAACAATGTCAAACATATGTAAAACATCTAAAATGCAGAATAAAATATTGGTGCCTTGGAATGGATGTGCAGAGGAGGAAGAAAAAGAACAGTGAAGATGAAATGTCAAAACATTTGACAAATCTAATCTGTTTACATATTATTATCCAAACAAATGCACCACAGATATTTTTGGGAAACCCAATAGGCACAACTTCCTGGATGTACTTCTGGTGGGGTTTTTTTTTTATGTTGTTATGACAGTGTTCCCATAACTTCCCAGTCTTAATTCATCAAAGGAGTTAAACAGACTAAGTGAAGTGTTTAATTCTGGACATACAGCTGACTAGTTTTATTTCCTTGATTTTGCATTCTGAACCTTTGGTTTCTTTCCTTAAAATGGAGGATATTAGAGTAGAATTTTTCATATAGTTTTGAACACTAAAATTTGTTTTTCAACACTCACAATGATATTGAAAGTACTTCAAATATGCTTCAAATTCTTATGGTTATGATTAATTAATTTGAGTAAGGAGGAATATAGCAAAAGTACTGAATGCATTGCAAATAAAATGATTGTGTGATTGTGACAAACAACAAATGTAAGAAGATTATAAGAAAGTGAAGTGAAATGTAGACATGAAATTTTTATTACTAATCTAATTCAAGGTTAGATGAAATTCTTAAACACATAAAGTCCCAATCCACTCAAATAAATAATATGCTACTATAAAAATAGGATCAAAGACTTCAATTTGTGTTGAGTATCACAGATTGTTCCTCAGTTCTCTTAGTCAATATCCATTTTAAGCAGATGCATTAGATTCGCTGAGTATCCAGTCATGAATATAGAAGGCCAAATCCATGCCTGTCAAACATTAAACAAGGAAATGAGGAATAATGATAGACTGTTCATGAGCTTTATCATGAGACAAAACTTGGACTCATCCAGAAGAGTCTAAGCCTATAGTGGCCAAAGGACACGAAGAAGCTGCCTGACTCCAGAGTCTGCCTGGACCAGTGGTTGATACAGTGGCTACAGCACGGCCTGCACAGAAAAAACCTGAGGGCAGTGCCTCCACAAATCCATGCAAAAAATGAGAAAATGTGAGGTTAGTTGAAAAGTCATGAATAATGGTGATAAACTTCGTGCAAATCTTCCAAATAAAGCAAAATACCAACACTGATCAAGTGAGGGGCATTTGGGCTATAATCACATCAGCTGAAGTTCACAAAAATTACATATCAAACCCTAAAAGGTAGTGTTTAGAAATGTTTTCCAAATTTCTGGAGAAAGTATAGGCTTAATGACACTTGGTTTAAGAGAACTGAATGCTTAACTGCAGATGCTGAGTGATGCCATGTGCACTGCATTCATGCTTATTCCATTGGTTCCAGAGCAGGGTGTGACAGGAAGACATATTACCTGAACAAGCAATTTTGTTGTAAAAATTGATGCTCTAAATTCATATTTTATCAAAAGAAAGAACATCTTTCTTAGTTAAACACAGAAGCAAAAGCTACTTATCCTTAATTGACATTTAATTATAGAAGGGAGTTTATTAGTTTCCAAGCCAAAGCAAAGGAGAAAAGAATATAAAAGTGGAAAGCATGCCTAAATTGTTTTCAAAACACTCCCTGGAGTATTTATGATGCAGTTTAGAAATTGTAAACATGATAATATGAAGCAAATAAGCAAGCAAGCTTGAGATACCAAACGGCTTACTGAACGACTTGCTAATGTAGCCAGCTGCTGTCAGTGTAGCCAGAGACACCAGTGTACAGCCTGTAGTGAGAAAGACTCGGAACACAAGATGCAGAGCCTCAGAACTTTGGACTCATGTCCTGAGAGCCCTCAGAAGGCAGAATAGAGGGATCCTAGCAGATTTCAGTTTGCCGATTTTACTGACACTTGAAGCTCAGTGGCACCAATTACCTTCCAGTCACCAGACAGCCAGTGCACAATTTATTACACCCCAGGTCGGTGAGTCTCTGTCCCTTGCACTCAAATAATTCCACATCAAGGCATATGGGAAAAAATTCTGTCACTAGAAAAATTTGACTTTCTCAAACATCCTTCTCCAACGTCTCTAACTAATTGTCATGTTCTGTATTTTGTATGGTTTCCCCAATTTCTCTGCAATTTTAGTGACTCTCACTAGGCTGTATTTCAGCATTGACTAGAAAAAGTCCATTTCAATATCTTTCTGTTAATAAAACATAATAGAATATATTTCTTGAAAAAAGCATCGCTAAAAACAATCACATTTTGACTTTTGAGATGGAAGATTGTCTGAAATCTTATAAAACCATGTCCTAAAATGTGAGGTGACAGAAGAAACGTGACCCATTAGAAATGGTACTAAGCTAGAAGCAAGCCAGCAGACCCGCCCTGACCCTGGCAGCCACCAGATGGACCTGGCAGTTGCATTCCCAGAAATCATACTATGAAATGACTGTAGGTACCAGAGAGACAGAAATAACCCTGATAAATCAGATCAGAGTGCCTCTAATACCCTGGGACATAGAAAACACAAACCTAGGGCTGATAGCTTGACAAATGAGTAAACAATAGAAAAAATAATTAGTTCTAGTAGCACTATGGTAAGAAAATAATAATAATAATATTTGAAATAATAATTAATATGGGTTAATTTTGTAGGCTCTAGAGTACACAGAGTATATTTGATACTTTTCAAATATCCATTGCAGGCCAAATAGGTACATGAGAAAATAAAACCACAATAACATATCATCTCATACCTTCTAGAATGACCTTTCTCAAAACAGATGAACGACAGTGAGTGTCAGAGAGGACACAGAAAAGGAAACCCATACATTCTTGGGGAGGTGAATTAGCACAGCCATTATGAAAAATAATACAGAGAATCCTCAGAAAAACTAAAACTAAAAGATTTCCCTTAAAGGAAAAATACAAACATCTCATTTAGCTTATTGTTTTATTTTATAACTGTCATTCAAAAGTACTAGGCGTGGTGATTTTACACCTGGTAATTCTAGCACTCTGGAAAGCTGAGGCAAGAGTATCACAAGTCGAAGCCCAGCCTGGGTGACACAGCGACATAGTAAGGTCCTATTTCAAAATAAAAAACATAAAAGAGATGGGACTGTCACTCAGCACAAAGGTTTTGGGATCAATCTCCAATTACACACATACACCATAATATTTCAAATGAAACTTAAGAAATATTAATAAGTAAATTTGTTTTTAAAAAATTGGCCATACTATCAGCAGCTGGAAATGGTCACTATCAGCTACCAAAGTGTTCAAACCTCTATTTTAGGCTTCCATACACAAATTATTTTACAAAAACCAGTACATACTGGGCATGGTTTTGTGCCTCACCTTTTTAACTTAATATATCATGAACATTTGTGCAGTGATATTGAAAATAGAGTAAAAACAACATACCTTGACTCTCATACATATCTTGACATAGGTACCTTGGAGAGTCCTTTGTGTAAAACTCAGTCCAGTCCAGGCAGCTTGGGTGACATTCAAAATAAACAGTTGTAGAGGCTGTTGTTCCTTCGAAGATCACATAAAATCAGCCCAAGCAAGCCTGGCTGTGATATCAGAGGCACTGTGTATTGGCTCACTCCATTGTCAGCTTCACATCTAGGAGCATTTTCCTCCTTGGATAGAGGTTGGGGGCATAGGGAGCCAGAAGTGCCCACAGGGGATTCCAGGGCACAGAGAGGCATTCATAGGGCCAGGGTAAGGGTTACTTATCAACCAGTATTAAAGTATTTGAATGGTTTGATAACCAGTGCAACCAACTACACCAACATGTCAGCTGGATATCAGCCCTGGTCACAACAGTATTGCTTCAATAACTAATATGTCCAAATTCATGTAATAGTGAAAACTCTGATCTCTACTTTCCCACCTCAGGCCCATTCAGGCTGGAAAGAGAACTCACTGGGTTTTGTTCATATGGAGAAACAAACAAACTTCTGTTTGTTCATATGAAACAGAGACAAAGGAAGAAAAGGGCTTTCTTCAATCTGATGTTACAGAATGTTCACAAGTAGCTATTTCCCTGAATGATTTCTGAATTGGGGGAATCCTTGGCAATCCCCCATTTTGCACACCCAAACTGTGCCCTAAGACAGGAGGAATGTGTCTCCTATGATATGTGGCAGATGCCACCTCCAGGGTCTGGTCCCTTCTGATCACTTCTGTATCTGGGTCCCAACCTGGTCTGAATCTCTGCATCTCTTCAGACCCACACCCAACTTGGTCTGGGTCTCTTCCTTCTCAGTCATCTTCTAGACTCTAAGGGTTCATGGGTACCCTTTCACAAGCTGGGGAAAATGTAGGCATTCACAACCACATCCTTCTCTTACCCCAGTTCCTCTCTCTAAACCAAAATATTAATAAAGAAGCTTAGGATAAAGGCAAACACAGTTATTTAAGTAAAGAATAGATTTGTCTTGAAGGAGACCCAGGTTCACTTAGGAACCAAGCAAGTGTTCTGTCAAGGGGAGGAGATCTGAGTACTTAGAGGGAAAAATGAGAGCAATGGGGTGAAATGATGTAACTTTTAGACAACTGACTAAGTTTTGATGAGCCCATAAGCTGCTTTCAGTGAATGAGCTTGGTGCTGGAGGTATGTTCATACACTGGGCTATACATGAGGCTGCTGCAAGAAAGTTATCAGCAGGCAGGCAGTAAGTCTTTCAAGACAAGTCAGCAAATCAGCAGAATTCCCATGGCTGGAAGCTGTCACAATCTAGGGTCTTGTAAACACGTTCATTCCAAATGGCATTCTTTATCTAGAAGTAAAAGCTTGAGGGATTCGAGTTTGTGAGGTAAACTGCAGCCTGTCAGACAGAGTTCCTGAAATGCACAGGAAAACTCTGCTCTCCCTTGACCAAACTGCAGCCATCTTATTTCCATATCTCTTTGTCTTGTACCTTTGGTCTTCACAGCAAGGATCAAACATTCCCGCTGCGTGATCCCTCGGACTGCAGGGAACTCAGGATTTCACCACAGTCTCTTTCAGGCCCTTTCCATCAGCACGAGATGTGGGAGAGTAAATACTCTATCACCCTGACAACACTCCCATAAGAACCCTTTCTATCCAATCTTTCAGGGCAATTGTTTCATATCTGTGAAAGGATCTTGAGCTAAAAGACAGTCAGAAAGCTATTTACCAACTCCTGCAATTCCTCTGAAAGCCCAAAGAAATAATGAAACATCATATTTGAATAATGAAATAGCCTAGCATTCAAATAATGAAACATCATCATAATGTGAAAGACTCCTCATCTTTCATTTTGCCCTCAATCTTTGGGGCATCAAAACAAAAGAGATCATTCTGTATCATAAATGTTCACAATATTATGTTTACAACTGAATATTCTAGTCCCCCTTTGATAGGCATTTAGGTTATTTGAAATTGTTATAAAGTATGATAGTCTTATGGCCAAATAGTTTTGTATCTTTATCATTCTTAGGAGGAAATTCATAGATACTCAATTTCTATTATAGCTTCAATAGATACAAGATGATCGGAAATGTATTGCTTACTTCCAGACTGTCCTCTGTGCAAGTATAAGGACTTATAGTAGCAACAGTAGTATATGAGTGATTGTTTTCCCAGAAAGTAAGATGTTCATTTTGCTTTCTTAAGAAATCAAACCATCAGGCAAAACATATATCTCATTATGCTTTCCACTTTACAACTACAAAATTCTTAACTGCAATGATTGAATGATCTTAATAGCATCTAAAGTAAAGCTAAAACAAAAAGGGCAACGTAAGCAAATTGCCCTCACACAGAGACTGGTATCCAAGGAATGAGCTTCAAGAGATGTCTTTATGTGGCAGATAGCCTAGCATTACAAGCTTGGCAGAGAGGAGCCATCACACACACACACCGTTAAACAGAAGAGACTGACTTTAACAAGCTAGAATTTGAAGTGAAATATTTCACACTTTAACATCTTTAATAGTTTGTGTTAGGCTGAAGAATTATTAGTCTATTCACCTGAGCTTTTAGATAGATTGAAGTTTCATCAGCTATACTTGGTAATACGTAACGTTTCCATAATCTTAGCAGCAATAAACATTGCCCCAGAAATAGAGGATTGTGTAATAACAGTTATCTGACTATTTATATTGCTTCTATTTCCTGAAACCAATTTTGCTGTGTTAGTCAATCAAACAAAAAACACAGATAGTTTATCAGCACCATAAGTTCTAGGCTCTGAAGCATTGAATTTTGATCATTAAAACCTGCCCATTAATATTTGGTCCATAGTTCCAATAAGATAAGGTCTCATTACTCACATAATTTAGTAAAACTGCCTTCTTGAAAAAAAAAGTAAATGAAAGATGTACTCCACTGATGCTATTGGGTGGAACATCAGGCAGGTAAGAATTTTTAAAGGAAATGGCTAATTGGTGAGAAAATTTTATCAAATCAAAAAGCAGGAAAATACCTGAAATTTGCTCCACTACCATTTTGCTCTATCCCATTGGTTCATGGTAAAAATTCTCAGATTGTTCAAAAAGTAATTACTCAGCACACGAAATTTGTTTCAAACAGAGCAGTGAATAAAGGACTCTAAGAATCACTCACTATTCCAGTGGACTGAGCAACCAAGAAAGTCTTACTCATCAGCCCTAAGGTTATTTATATTCCATCATTTTCTAAGTGCAAACATTTTTAAGGGATATTTTTACTTTTAATTTATTTTTATTTTTTGTGGTGCTGGGGATTAAAACCAGGGCTTCGTGCATATTAGATAAGTACTTTATTCTGATAGGTCCTTTCAAAAAAAAAAATCTTTAAAATCTTCTTGGTGTTATATTGAATCTAAAAATGTAAAAACAAATTCCAAGAAATGTATAAAAATTCACTTTCGAGATCTCTGTCCCCCATGGAATGCTGCAAGCTCTATTCTCTTCCCTTTAGTTCTATGAATTTTTCTTTGTTCAAAGTGCTTAATTGTTTCCATTTAGAATTTTCTAAACTTTTCTTCCTGGTCCTTTATTTGTGCTTCATAAAATCCTTAACAAGAAACCAGCAATAGCATGACGGAAATTATGGATGCAAATAGCTTTGATGCCTAAAGCTCCCCTTCTTAATGTTTGGGAAGAGGTTACCAGTATAGAAAACTTTGCATTGAATTAATTTTATTCGTATTTGCTGAGAAATACATTTTAGACTTTCTTGGTGAAAATTCTGAATTCAAAGCTCTTAACAATCTTGTGAAGAACCTAAACCATTGTCCCTTTCTCCACTTAAGAAAAATATGTGCTCATATGGAGTTTACAAGACCAAGATCTTGAGTTTACAGTGTACAGACCATGGTGTAAAAACACCAACCCACAGTAACCTGTCTAGGACCCACCTCCACCTGCAGTCAGTGTTCCCACCTGAGTGGCTGACAATTGAGCAGGAGGATGTGAAGTGTGACCTGCAGGCACCACAGGCCCTGACTCATTCTAACACAGAGGTGCTTTATCCCACATTTCTTTTTATAATTTGAAAAGTATGGAGGAAATTATGGACAGTTAATCAGTGGATTAAGATACAACTCTTCACCCCAAGGAACTTGACTTCTAAGTAGGGACCAGGAGGGCTGGAGAACGGGCCTCAGTGAATATGGAGAGCAAAGATACCGTGGATTTGGCAAGCACTCCATGACTGCCCTACAAGCACTTCAAAACAACAAAAGGCAGGATGTCATATTGTTCAGGAAGGCAAGGCCAAGCCTGTCATCCTGCAAACTTCATAGATCTGGTAACAGAAAATAACGCCCAAGAGGTCCAATTATGTTGTCAAAAAGATGAAGCCGAGGAAAGGTGATCTTAACTGTTCTACTCATGTGTGGACCAAGTTTACAACCCAGATTAGCCTCTGTGTGCACCCTGGCTCACCTCCTGGAGGCCTTCACAGGTAGGGAAAATGGAGTGCTCTAGGCAGGAAGAATGATGTAAGCAAAGGCTTTGGAATTGAATATGAAAAGCATTTTGGAAAAGACCTTAGAATGTGGGCATATAAGTAGTACTCAACCAGGGGAAATTTGGCTCCCAGAGGACAGTGGTAATTTCAGGAGATATTCTGATCTGTTACAAATGGTGGGTGATGCGTGCTGAAGGCCTGAAGAAGAAATCAATGAGGATGTAATGTACATTCAGGTATCCTATCAACTGGACACCCTGTACTACAGAATGATAGAAAACTGATGAATATCTAAGTTCATCAAAGATCTTAGGAACTTCAATTTCTACTGAGAATTGGAAACCACTTAAAAGTTGAGGGGAAAAATTGGCTGTTACCTGTTCAAGTTCCTTTTTGAGGGCCGGGATATAGCTCAGTGGCACAAGCACATGCCTGGCAACCACAAGGTCCTGAGTTCGATTCCTGGTACCAAAAAAAATAAATCAAATTCCTTTTTGACATTAGACACTCAAACTGTAGGTAGATGTCTTAGGTACTTTTCTCTCATTGCTGAGACAAAATACTCAACACCTAGAGTTAAACGGGGAAAGGTTTATTTAGCTTACATTTTGTAGAGGTTTTAGTCTATAATCAGCTGGTTCTAAGGCAGGGTGGCACATGGCAGAGGGACAATAGTTTATAGTGGCAGAAGATAGCAAAGCTACAAGGGGGAGTGACACAAGCCTCTTTCTGTCTTTTACATTGTACCCAGTCTACTGGGATTAGGTCAGTGCCAGTCTAATGAGTGGACTGATCTAGCAATCACCCACCCTTAATCTCAGCATTGAATCATGAATCAGTTGCAAATTTTAGATTTAGCTATATCCAAAAAAACCTCATTTAAAAATGCATGAGGGGCCAGGCATAGTGGTGCATGTGTGTAATCTCAGCACTTAGAAGGCTGAGGCAGGAGGATTCTTGCAAGTTCAAGACCAGCCTAGGCTACAAAGTGAGCTCAAGGTCAGCCTAAACTGCACAGTGAGACCCTGTCTCAAAAAAACAACACAACAACAACAAAAAGCAAAAAAAAAAAAAAAAAAACCCAAGAAAAATGCATGAGGCTTTGGGAGGACATCTACACACAAATCACAACAGTAGGAGAGAGCAGAGGAGGGAAGCTGGTGGGAAAGAAAGCTAGAACAGGCCTTTCTGTGAGTGGAATGAATCTGGGAAGAAAAGAGAAGACAGAAATCACAAAAGTATTTTGAAGGAAATATAAGTAAGACAGTCTTGGAGAGTTTGTTCGAGTCAAGAGAAAAAAATAGAAGATTAAATACCCATCTTTAATGTACTTTAAGGAAACGGCGTTAGCAAGTAGTTATAGCATTTTGCAGAATATCTTTATTCTGCTCACATCATTTAAGTGCTCCAACTTTCTTAGAGAGTGACCTAATAGCTGGTCTGGCTGGAACCACGGTTATACACCTTGGACCCCTAGTGCTGCCATCTGAACCGTGACAGACAAGCTGGTTGCAGGCAGGTTGATCACTGTATCTTCAGGGGCATCCGTGTTTCACTACTACCTACCTATATATTTTATTTATATTTTATATCTAATTGTGATTAAATAATCACATATAAAATTTACCATCTTAACCACTTTAAGTGCACAGTTCACTAGCATTCATTGTGTGCATACTGTTGTACAACCAGTCTCCAGGACATTTTCACATTTCACGCAATAGCAACTTTAACTCCCAGTTAATAGAACATTAACTCGTTTCTCCCTCCCCTCAGCCCCTGGCAGCTATCATCCGTTGTAGTTTCTGCTTCTCTAAGTTTGCCCACTTTAGGTACCTTGTACACGTGCGACCATACAGTATTTGTCTGCTTGTGACTCATTCATTTCACTTAGTACAACATCTGTAAGTGTCATTCCTGTTGGAGCAAGTCACAGAATTTCCTTCTTTTTCTAAAGTTGAATACACTAAAATATTGAACACCATTCCATTTTACATAAGAGCCGCATTTTATTCACTCATCTTTTAATAGATTTGGGTTACTTCCAACTCTGAACTATCGTGAACAAGGCTATAATGAAAATGAGTGCAAAAATCTCTTGATGACCTTGCTTTTAATTCCTTTGGATCACTGGATCCTATGTTAATTCTATTTTTAATGACCTGAGGGAACTCATGCCATTTTCTGTAGCAACCACGCCATTCTACACTTCTGCCAACAGTGTACAAGGCTCCAGTGTTTCACAGCCTTACCGATATTTCATGTTTACTGTCTTTTGGAAATGACCATTCTAATTGGATGGGAGATATCTCACTTACTTCTCATTTTCATTCTCTAATGAATACACTGTTGAACATCTTTTCATGTGCTATTGGTCATTTGTATATTGTCTTTGGAGAAATGTCTGTTCATATCCCTCTCTTATTTTTAGTGGTTTGCTTTGTGTTGTTGAGTTGTAGGAGTTCTCAATATATTTTGTATATTAGTCACTTACAAATAAATTTGAAAATATTTTCTCCCATCAGTACATTGTCTTGTATGGTCTTCTGCTTCTTTCACTGCACAGAAATTTTTAAGTTTGATGTAGTTCCACTTGTCCTATTTTTCTTTTGCCTCCTGCTTTTTTGTTTTGTGTGTGTGTGTGTGTGTGTGTGTGTGTGTATGTGTTATATCCAAGGAATCACTGCCAAGTTTAATATTGTGGAGATTTTACCCGAGCTTTCTTCTAGAAGTTTTAAAATTTTTTTGTCTTATATTTAGGATTTTAATATATTGTGAGTTAATGTTTTGCTTTGTTTTGTTTTGAGACAGGTTCTTGCTACATAGTTTAGGCTGGCCTTTAACTCACTATGTAGTCCAGGCTGGCCTTGAATTTCACTCTAATTTCACTCTTCTTCATATAGATATCCAGTTTTTCTGACACTTTATTTAAGAGATTGTCCTTTCACCCATTATTTGGTCTTGATATCCTTGGTGAAGGCCAAGGCCATATGAGAGTTTATTTCTTATTCTCAATTCTATTTCATTGGTCTGTATGTCTGTCTTTATGCCAGTATCACACTACTTTGACTATGATAGCCTTACAATATTTTTGAAATCAAAAGTGTGAGGACTTTATTACATTCATATAGTACAATGGCTCCACTAGAGAATTTTCTAAGATTGAAAGAAAAATTAACCATTTTCCTGAACTTCTTCCAAAAAATTTAAAACAGGGAATACCTTCAAACTTATAGGACCCAAACTACCTGAACTGAAATGTAGAAAGAAAAAATACTGCATGGAAACTAGGGACAAATATAACTGATTAATATTGATGCAAAAATCACAAACAAAATCTTAGCAAAATGAATTAAACAGTAAATTGAAAGAACCACGTACTGTGACTGTTATGGTTTAGAGCTAGGATGTCTCACAGAGGCCTCACGTGTTCAGAGGTGGAGTTTTTAGGAGGTGACTGAATCATGGAGATAATATAGCTGACTTTCTTTTAGGAGGTGGAGTCTGGTCAAAAGAGGTGGGTCGTGTGGACTTTCCCTGTTTGCTTCCAGGCCACCATGACGTGAGCAGGTTTCCTCTGCTAGGCCCCTCTCCCAGGCCATTCTGCCTTGGAGCCAGCCCATTGTGGACTAAACTGTGAACCTAAATAATCTTCTCCTCCTTTAATTTGTATACATCTCAGTGATAGGAAAGTGAGCCTAGTAGGTGGCAACTAGATTTTATTCCTGGAATGTGAGGATGGATCAATATATGAAAATAAAGCAGTGTAACACATCACATGTATAGAATGAAGGAATAAAACACAGGATCCTTTCAATTCATAAAGAAAATGCATTTGAAAAAATTCAAGGTCTTTTCATGGTATAATTCCTCAAAAAACTAGGACTAGAGGGACACTATTTCAACATAATAAAACTGTATTTGAAATGCATATAGATGTATATATTTGTATATATTCAGTTCATGTGTGTATATATGTGTATGTATATGTGCATGTATGCATACGTGTTATGTGCATGCAAGTGTGTATATGTCTGTGTACATATTCATCATGACCTCAGAGGAGAGGTGAAAGGGAGGGCTCACTGCCCCAAAGTCTGTGGCGATATGAACCCACAGCCTTCACTGCCTTGTGAGGGAGTTCAGGGAGGCCAAGTTGTAAGTCTTCAGCCCCAACTGTAGGACGTGAGAGATACCACTGACCTTCCTTCCAGAAGCAGGAAGCCATCTCTTTTATTATTTTAATCCCTTTGATATTTTTCTTCGTTTCCAGTATTTTTCTATCTCTCTCCAAGAGTGTGCGAAAGGATAGGGGCGGGAGTGCTTCAGTGAACGCTCCCACCTCCAGCGCGAGGCCACACCTCTAGGCCACCTGCAGTGCTAAAGCGCAGGTAGAATCCTCCCCAGTGCCACTACCTGAAAACTGCAAAGGACTCCACAGAGAACTTCAGTGAACCAGGATTAGCTTCAGAATGCAAGCATTCTCCTGACATGAAATGATTACCAAAGTCTTGGATGCTCTTACACTCCCATGAGTCACCTTTTCTGACAGGAATAATCATCATTTCGCTCCGGTGGTGTCTGGATTCATTGATACTTTAGCGTCACTTTCACAGGTGTGGTTGAGTCACAAATGGCAGTTAGGAGCTCAACCGACTGCTCCCCACTGATGAAAAGCATGATGAACTTTTGTAGGTTGAGCGAGGATATTTAGAAGACAAACAATTGGTTTTTATGTAAGAAAAATACACGCAATTCTTACAGTCTAAAAGAGTGAGAAAAATGGAGTAAAAGAAACATTTAGCTAAAAGCTAAAGAAATAATGATTAATTTTAGTTAACTATAGTGTGACAATCTCACTTAGCCATTTAGCTATAATTTTTATGGCAGCTGAATAAACTATATATATATATATATATATATATATATATAAAACTTTTACTTACAAGAGCCAAAAACTACAAACAAAACATCAAAAGCTAAGTGAAACACTATACAGCAATAAAAAAGAATCAGTTACTGATCTGTGCAAGAATTTAGCTGATTCCCATGGGCATAATATACAATAAAATAATACAGATCTAAAATGCATGCATTATTGCTTCTGCACAGAAGATGGAGGAGATAACATGCAATGGACCCTGGTGAACTTTGTAGGTACTGGGAAGGGGTTACATGCTGAACAGAAATACTAAAATTCATTGAGTTGTATACCTAAAATGAGTACACTCTCCACCTACATGATAATACAATCTTTGAAGAAATGGCTAATTCCAGGAACGGGCACAGAAAACAGGGTTAGTTGACTTGTTATGCCTAAACTCCATGAGACACTGTAAGACAAAGTGGTCAGTCATGCCAGCACAGCCTGTGGGCAGACTGAAAGGGTTCACATGTGCCTCATTTGGGACAACTCAAGGATTAAAACTCAAGCATACCTTAGTAGAGTATAATATATTGAATCAATGAAAATTTGTGAGTACCTAGATTCTCCTTGGCAAAAAAGAGAACTATTCTTTACAGGAAAACATGGGGCCTCTGAGAGAGGTGTTCCTAGGCCTACACCATCTTCTACCACTCCCCATCCCATGATATCCTAACTTTCCTCCTAGGTACTTATTAGTGCTAGACTTTAAGCTACATATCTAGTACTGTTGTTAGTCCTAACTTGTCTAATTGTATATTGTACTGTGTTAGCTTGTTTTCTATTGCTATAACAAAATACCTAAGTCTGCACTTCCTAAGGGAAAGAAGTTAAGGTAGTTCACAATTTTGGAGGCAGAAATTCCAAGATACAACAACACCATTCTTTTGCCTCTGCAAAGTGCCACATCGCAAAAAGTATCACAATGGCAAAAGTGCATATGGAAGAAATCACAGGGTGAAACAAGAAGCTAGAGATTCAGTAGCTACTCTCATGCTTCTAACTCATTCTCACAGGAACCAACCAGCATCTTGCAAGAACTGTATTAACCCCTTCTGAGGGCAGCACCCCCAATGTCCTAAAGCCCTTCCACTGATCCCAACCTTCTGAAGGGTCTACTACCTCTCACCACCCAGGTTCCAACACCCGAGCCCTTTGGGGACAAATCCATCAAGGTACTTCCCAAATAGAATATGGGCTCTACCCAGCTACATGCTGTACTGTCAAAACCTAGAACAATGTCTGCCACAGGCAGGGCCCTTGGTAAATATGGGCTGAAAAAGAGCAGGAAAAAAGAAAATAACTATAATCCCACAACACTGCACCCACAAAATATTTATACAAAAGTTGATCTAGATATGTTCCACAGTGATGTGCTATCCTAGATTATTTGCTCTTCTCTGAGTTCTTGTTTCCCTTCATCTTTGCTGCCAACTAAGCAATGCGTTGAGGGAAAGGGTGGGACACACAGGACCACCCCATATAAGGAAGAATCGTCCAGCCTAAATATTGATGGCACTGAGGTCAAAAAAACCTGGCCTAGACGACGGAGAACATAACCTGGGTGCATAACTAACTAGCTGCTAACTGACTAACAGACATCGATTATAATTTTCAGTCTTTAAAGTATGTATTACCAATTTAAAATTGTTAATGTAACCCTTTTCCTTCCCTTTCTAAAACATTATTATCATCAAAGGTCCTGAGTCTGGGCTGGGGATTTAGCTCAGTGGCACAGCGCCTGCCTGGCAAGAGCAAGGTCGTGTGTTCGATTCCCGGTACTGGAAAAAAAAAAAAAAAAACCAAAAGAACAAAAAGCCCTGAGTCTGAGGTTTTGGATTAGACAGTTTTTTAGTGCATGACATCTGGAAGATCAGAGCTACTAAAGGGTACCTACTATGCCCCATGACTTCAACTTACCCATGTCTAAATCGCACGTTTATTCCTTCTTTGGATGTTACAGTATCTTTTCCAACCAAAGCAGAATCTGTCATGCAGATTCCTGGGCCTGGCTCTGGCTCTAATTCCTAGTAAATTAATTGTATTCTACTTATGGCCAATGATCATCTCCAGGTTTCTTGTTTCCCCAGACCTGGGGACAGCCCAAGAATTAATTGCGTTTTTGAAATTCTGGGTTTCAGGCCGGGAATATAGCTCAGTGGTCCAAGTACCTGCCTGGCAAGTGCAATCCTGAGTTTGATTCCCAATACCAAAAAAAATAAATAAAATAAAATTCTGGATTTCTATGTTTAAGCTTTTTTAATTCTTGAACTCTTTGAGTAGTTCCCTATTTTACCCAAAGGACATGAAGAAAATATTGCATCAAAGGTGATAGAAGTACTACCCACTGCTTTTCTAATCTGCTTGATGCTAAATCTTATAGAATTTTATTTGTAGTGAGGAAAAAGACCATTTGTCATTTTCTATAACTTTCACCACTACTCCTCCATTCTTCATCCTAAACTTGTAAGTGATTTTCAACAAAAATTGAAGAAAATACACACTGAGCCATTCTGTGAAAATTCAGCTGTGAAACCAAGCAAACAAACACGTTAAAGGCCACTTGGTTACTTCTATGGAAATCTTTTTTGCTTTACTAACAAATATCCTCCATAGCTGAGGGTTTTTCCCCTTTTATTTAGGGTCTACCAGAGTTTATACCATCTCCTCCAGGAGAGGATCCTGACCTGTGTGTGAAATGAGAGGAGGAGACACACATTAGAAGGCATTTGGAACTTTTCATTCTGGTTTCCCACAGGCGAATCTTAATAACAAGAGCTCAGGGCATATTCAGCACACCCTAAGCTAACAATTCCAAAAGTACCCAAAGAGAGGCTAGGGATTTAGCTCAGCGGCACAGCAGCACAGCGCCTGCCTGGCAAGTGCAAGGTCATAAGTTCGATTCCCAGTACAGGGAAAAAAACAAACCAAAAGTACCCAAAGAATACTCAAGATCATTTGTTAAAAAAATTATAGGAAGCAGCATATCCAAATATGATTCTAAAAACATTTCTCTCCTATACTGTGACACAAATAAAAAAAGATGTTACACGGACTGTCTCAGCTTGGGTCCCCCAGACAGCAGAGCATTAAGGCAAAGGCCTATGCATTGCTATTTATGGCTCTGTACAAAACCAGGCAGAGGGTGGGGGCAGAGGGGAGCAGGAAAGGAGATTCATGCAAAGAAGAGGCTGGGCTGAGCTGAACACCTAAACTACAACCAAGGGACCTTTGTTCAGGAAACCCATTAAGTCCTGTCTAGGAACAGTCAAGAGGGAAAAAAAGTGGGGAGTACTCCAAAGCTTTGCCCACAGAATAGAGCCTCACCCCAGGACATAAATTCCCCCATATTCCTAGATTACCCACACATGTACACACCCAGCACCTGGAGGGGGCCTGTTGTCAGCATGAGCATTTTCTGTGGTTCTGGGAGACTTGTTAGGGCCACCTTTCACCACATATGGCAATGCCACAAAATTTTAACCAGAAAATGTTCAAGCTGGCACACATGTGAAAATCATCTATTCTGACCTCTCACTTTACAATGGAAGAACCTCAGGCCCAGACAAGATCTGGGTCTGCAGAATCAGAGTCTGGCATTCAAGTCACGGAATGTGATTTAAAAATCTTCAGGGAGGGGCTGGGGATTTAGCTCAGCGGCAAAAGCGCCTGCCTGGCAAGCGCAAGGTCGTGAGTTCGGTTCCTGGTACCGGAGAAAAACCAAAAAAAAATAAAATAAAATAAAAAAATAAAAATCTTCAGGGAACTGTTTTAAGAATCATGCTGAGATCATAGAATAGCCACAAGGCTAAACTGAAGGAGGAAAACATGCATGTTCTCATTTTGAAAGGTATCATTAACAATGATTATAAAGGCTTTTTGGGTTTTTGCAGTATGGAGATTAAGCATTGGGCCTTCACTCTGAGCTACACTCTCAGGGCTCCCTTTCCCCTTTTGAGATACGATCTGGCCAAGTCACTAAGTTGCCCAAGCTAGACTCAAACTTGTGATCCTCCTGCCTCAGCCTCCCAGAATGCTGGGATATAGGTATGCACCACAATACCTGGCAAGGCTGGCGTTTTAGTCTTCTAAAGCCAGGGAATGGTCATATGTACTCAATGTATATTTATTCATCTACTTCTCATAACAACCCAGCAAGATAAGGATTCTTCCCAGAAGGATGATGAATGACCTGGTGAGACCATACATCTGGTAAGGAAACAACCAGAATGCAAACCCAGGTCCACACCATTAAACAAATCAACAAAACAAAGCAGGGAAGACTTAGTGTAGGATTGTCTTGTTTTCTGAAAAAATGAATCAAATATATTTACATAAATTATTGTTGCTATGGACATAAACTCATACAAGGTGTGATCTAAAAATACAGTGAATGTTTAATTAAAAATTTAATAGAGTACAGTAAAAGACATTACTATTAATCTCCTTCAAAATACTCCCCCTTGCTTTGGACACACTTGTCCCATCATTCTTGCCACTTTCTGGAGCAGTTCTAGAGGTTCTCTTTCACTAGTGTCTTTAGTTGCACTATTCTGGCGGCTTCAATGTCCTGAATTGATTCGACGGTTTCACTTTTTTGGTCATTTTGACTTTGGGAAGGGCCAGAAGTTGCCCAGTGCCAGATCCCTTGAATAAAGTGGATGAGGACACTCCATAATGTTTTCACAAGCTTGCCCTTCCATTGGACGGCACTCAGCAACAGCATTCACTCTACTTTTGATCACACCACATAAAGACACAAAAGAGGACTTCCAGAAATATATTCACAAGGAGGAGTATTTTGAAAGGGATAAATGGTAATATGTGTTTTACTGTAATAAATGTTTTTTTAAAATTTTTTTACAATAATTTTATTGGTACACTTTAGATATGCATAATGATCACTTCATCATAGGGAATTTGCATCTGTACATGATATAATTTGGTTTTTCCCCCATTCTCCAACCTCCCTTTAACCCCTCCTCCTAAATTGTTAAAAATTTATTTTTTTCTTTTTTCTTTTTTTTATTTTAAGAAATAAAAGAAGGAAAACATATTAACAAACAGACATTCATTTACAAAATAGCATAAGAACAATACAAATAAAACAGAGTTTCAGACAAAGTTGTAGGAAATGAAAAATGGTTGTTGATTTACTTATTGATATCTTCAACATGGTTTCTCAAGAAAACAAATAGAGATATACAAGACTGATCAAACAAGTAATCATTAATTGTTCCTTTGTGTAGAGCAATAGAAGACAGTAATACAACTATGTTAGCTATCCTGTATATACATATTTACATAATTTCCCCTTCTTTCCCTTCTCTTTTCCCACACCTCAGTTGCCCTTTACTTTTGGGTATTGTCCTTTCATTTCACAATGTCTATTATACCTCCTAGTTTTTATTCACTCCTTCAGGTCTTACACTAGTGAGACAATACGATTAAATTGTTATAAATTTAAACATAGGTCATATATTGTGATCATATCTTGTATATGGTATATAGATTTATTAGGTAAATGTGTATTTTTCTTCTTAAATTATAAACAAGAAACTGAAGTTTCCAGTGAAGAGTGTCATAGGAGAGACTACATTTTTATTTTATAACTTTATGCAGTGTTCTAACATTTTTTACCATGTGCATGTGTTAAATCTATGAAAATGATACTATACCTGAGTAGAACTGTAAGTACTGTTCCCAAACTACCCCTTTTATTTTTTTTTTTAAGTTTCTTTTTACAGACTTTATTTTTATTTACTTAGGTTTCTTGAGGCAGGGTCTTGTTATGTAGCCCAGGCTGGTCTCAAACTTGGGGCAATCCTCCTGCCTCAGCCTCCCAAGTGCTGGGATTATAGGGGTAGGCCACCACACCCGGCTCAGATTTTAAAATTAAATGGCCATTTTGAACTTCTGGTAGGAGACTAAAAACATACGCTTGCTCCAAAAGTACTAGATTCTAAAAATTAATTTTATTGGTACACTTTTGACATACATAATGATCACATTCATCAGAGAGAATTTGTATCTGTATGTAACACCTCCCCTCTACCTACTCTGCTCCCTTCCCTTCAATCCTTCTTCCTTTCTCCCTTTACTTTGCTTCTATTTTTATTGCTTTCCTTCTATTCTTTTTAGGAACTAGATTTTTATTAAAGTTGTTTCAAGTTCCGACTTAACTTATCCGGCAATAGAAAGAGTGTCAACTATTTGTGTAGCAGGTGTTTCACCAGGTCCTGGGAATTCAGAGGTGAACAAAACAGACAGGGCACCCACTCACAGCATATATGTGAGCTGTGTAATTATTAATCTCTTGCTTTTTTCTTTGTTTATTTTGCCTTTTTGAGACAAGGTCTTGCTATGTAGTCCAGGCTGGCCTCCAACTTGCAGTGATCCTCCTGCTTCAGCCTCCCTAGTGCTGGGTTTACAGGCCTGCACCACCACACCCAGCGAATTATTAATTTCATATTTAGCACTTAGACATTAGTCATATTTAGCACTTAGACATTACTGAATTAACTTTTACCGAGCAGCTCCTACCAACTTTCCATCACCATCCTGTCCTGTACACACAAAAGCCTAATTCTCCAAACTCGTATCTCTGGTTTGACTTCCTGTCACCACTTCTCTTAATTACCGAACACTCAACATCATCGAAGAGGGCGGCATTTTATGCGGTATGTCAAAAATGTCTGTCCGATTTACTTTAAATAACTTGGTAAAATCTCGAATGACCCCTTACTGACAACACTAATGACAACGGATATCGCAAGCCCAAGTTTAGGAATCGCTGCACAGGAGGCGGCCAAGGCTCCCAGAGAGACGCAGGCATGCCCTGGGGTTCCAGCCTCGGCCCCCCACATCAAAGGCAACTTGTGGGTGGTCCCGTGAAGAAGAGCGAGCCACGTGGGTGACCACCCACAAACCCACAGCTCCTCCCTCCCTCATGGCAACCTCCCCACCCAGAAGCGCCAGCGTCCTTCCCCAAGCCTCTCTCCTCCCCCGCTGGCCGCCCCCAGCCCCTCGGCGTCCTTTCTATGGCCTCCTCCGGCTCCACGCCCAAACTACCCCTTTTCATACTCACAACAACCTAGAAAGCAAGTAGTATTTGAGTTGGTATTCCCACTTTCTAAACTGAGAAACCCAGGAACAAACGGGGCAGATAATGTATCCAAGGTGATAAGATTCATTTCATCAGCCGTCACTTGACACGTTAATTCCCTACCTCTCCCTGAGTGAGACAATAAATATTTCACATTTTTGAACTACAGTCTCCACATAGCGGCTCAACTCTGCCATTATAAGACAAAGGCAGTCATAGATAAATATCTGAACAAGTGCAGGTGGTTGTGATCAAAAAAACAAAAGCAAAAACACTTTATTTTTTCACAACGCACAGCTGGCCAGATTTATCCCATTGGCCTCATATTCTGCAATCAGGATGCTGCCAACCACAGAAAGGTATTTTTGAAAAGTACACTTTTCTGCCAAAGGCATGCCTGACAAAATGGAATTCTTATAGAAAACAGGGGACATGAAAAAATATTTAAAATAATATTATAGTTTAAAACCCAGTTTAAGAGTTAGAGGCATTTATTTCCAAAAGAAATGTGGTATCTTCCACTAGATAACCCTTGGTCCTACTGTGGGTGATTTATCTAGCATACCTGTCCTCTGCATCTAGAAAGAGAGAGGTTACAACCTTAAGATTTCCTTGTGGCTAGAGTTTCAAATGCTACTTGATACATCAGATACACTCGTTGAAGAACTGGTCTAGATCTGGAATTGATCACTGTAACCTTGGCTTCTAGATTAAGTGGCTTCCAGATCCAGGTAAAACATAGTGTGTTTCAGGAGCAGGTAGCTCTGGAAACAGCCTCTGGCTTCTAGAGCTTCTTGATTGTGGCAGGAGGCAGGAACGACAGCTTCCTCAGTGGCCTAGTTTTACCGTGTGGCTTTGGGAGTCATTCTGAAAAACTCACACAATCTGTAACCATTTCATTCCTGTGATAAATCTTTTTTGACTAAATTCCCTAGAATGGATCTTTCTGCCAACTGCTGAATCCCAGCTGACCCAGTTCCACTTCCAAGACTTCTTCTTAATGTCTCAGTTGATGTGGCTGTGTGCCACTGCCTGGGAAGACAAGTTCCTCAATAAGCTTCGTGTTATCCAAGCTCCATCTTTCTTAAATTGCTTGAAGCAGGCTTTAGTGCTTTCAGATTGATTTTATTTTGTGCATGAAGTTTTCATTTTTATTTTTACATACCTAACAAAATGTTTATGTGACAGCTTGGCTTTATGAATACATTCTCAACCTAGTCTTCTACCCACAAATTGGGGCATGGAGCTAAAACGTATTTCTTTCTCCGTGTGACATCTTCATAGTCCAACACAAAGAATGACTGTATTCTTTTGCTAAAAGGGGAGATGAAGAGTATAAATCATCAAACGCTAGACAGCCTTTAAGTTTCATGTGTCAAAATGCCAGCTGGCCAAAGTGAGCTTGACAAGGGCCTAATCTCTGGGGATAGGATTCCTGAAAATGAAAAAAGAACAACACAGTTCTAAAAGGCCCTATTTTTCAATGCCACGAATAGTTAAGGTCAGATCCCACGAGAGAGCAAGGGCTAATTCCGTTTGGTTTGACAAGAGGCTGGCAGCTGTTTCCGGGAAGAATGGTGTAGATAAAGGCACCCGCCCCATCGTGCCTCCCCCTGGAGGCAGCACTGGAGGATGCTGTGTGTACAGTGTCTGCCAAATTGCCAGTCAGAGTAGTCTCACCACAGAAAGGTGCCAGGAAGCTCCAGCAGGGGGATGTGAAATCGGTGCTTTGGCAGCTGCAGAATTCTCTTAGCTTGAAATGATCTCTCAGAAGGGTCTGTGTCTTTAGTGAATGTGGGCGCTTCTAAAATAGGATTAACTTCTACCAGTCAAAACTAGTTACTTACCTAACATACCCATTTTTAGTGGCGGGGGGTCCATGGCTAAATAAAATAACATGTGTCTTTTTAAAGATTATTATAATTCATTGCCAGCTGTACACCCATTTTTTAAAGCAATACTTCCCATTTCTGCTGTAATATGTAAAGAGTTTGCAAGTCATCCTTCCTATCCTTACAATAAGAAGAAAGCTAACAAACCAGAAATCATTTACTTTTTTGAGCTCACTCAGAGAACTGAGGTCACGGGGCAAACCATAACCCCAGAGTCTGGGAGATGGATAGAAGAGGGCTGAGACAAGCTTACCAGGAGCAGAGGCTGTGGAGCCCAAAGGTGTCAAGAAAGCTACAATGCGGCCTTGACAGACTGCTGTTGGCTAGGAGTGGACCACAGTGAGAGCGTCAATCCTAAAGGCTGTAGCACCAGGAGGACCCCGCATTTTCATGGGTTTTACCTCCAGAAACTCCACCTGGTTCTCCTGGCGAAAAGCAAAGGAAACCACCTCCTACTTCTGTCAGCCAGGGAAGAAAAAGCAATGATTTTGAAGTTTTCCAGAGCTTTTCCCGTAACCCAAGCCTAGTTTGCAGAGAAAAGAAAAGAGCATTTTCCCACTCCAGCCCCTTCAGTGTTCTTGTCTCACCAGGGAGAGGGAGCTGAGAGACACTTGTGAAGGTCACATCCAAGCCCATAGGACCACTTAAAACTAAGATTTAGTCATCAGATGGCATAACTTTCCCTCCCCGATACCTTACTTCCAGTCAGTCAGGCTGCATCTTTGTAACTGTGGGTTTTGGCTGAAAGAGCTGCAAAGCCCAGCTGCAAGGAAAGACTAAGAACAAAGGGGACACGGAGGGACAGCAGAGGAAGCAGAAGCCTCAGCCACGCTCAGAGCAAGCATTAAGCTCAGGCTACACTTAGCCAGATTAATGTAAAGACTCACACTCTAAGCCTATTTCTTTCTGTTCTTTTTACCCACTACATCAAATGTGACTTTCAACAAAAAATTACAGAGCACACTGAAAGTCAAGAAGAAACACAGTCTGAACAGACAGAGCAATATAACAGGATCAAATATGACACAGGTTTTAGAATGATCAGACAGAATACATGATTAATGATTAATATGTTCAAAGCTCTCACAGAAAAAGTAGACAACGTGCAAAAACAGATGGGTAATGTAATCTCAGAGATGGAGATTCTAAGCAAGAATAAAAAGGAAATGATAGACATAAAAAACACTAACAAAAATGAAAATGCTTTTGATGACTTCATTTGGTGGAATGGATGTGGCCAAGAGCAGATTTAGAGAGCTTGAAGATACATCAGTAGAATTTTATAAAACGAAATGAAAGGAGAATAAAGAATAAAAAACAAAAACATAAAATAATATTCAAGAAATTTCAGAGAATAACATATGCATAACTAAAGTAATAAAAGGGAAAAAAAGAGAAAACAGTTTACAAAATCAATGACAGGCACAAAAATCACAGATCCAGGAAGCTCAGAGAACCCCAAGCAGATAAATATAAGCAAAACAAAACAACCCTACACCTAACTACATCCTATTCAAACCACAGAAAACAAAAAGAAATGAAAAATATTGGAAAATGCCAGTGGAAAAAAAATCTACCTGAATTATAGAAGAGCAAAGATAACAGAACATCTGTTACACAGCTGTTTTACCTAAAACAGAAAAATAGCTGGAATACCCAAATATCTAGAGATTAAGCAACACACTTCTAAATAACACAGAGGTCCCAGAAAAACATCTCAAAAGAAATCAAAAAATATTTTAAACTAACTGAAAATGAAAGTATAAATTATCAAAATTTGGGAGATGCAGTGAAAGTAGTTTTTACAGGAAAATTAATAACATTGGATACATGTTTCAAAAAAGAGGTATCTGGATCCCTAACTGATGCAATAAGAGAAGAAAGGAAATAAAAAGTTTTATAGATTAGGAGAAAGAAAACTTTCTTTGCAGATGACATGATTTTCTACATCTAAAAGAATTTTCCAAAAATCTTCTAGAACTAATAAGCAATTGTAGCAAAGGCCCAGACTACAAATTTAATGCTTAAAAATCAATTGCTTCGTATATGCTAGCAATCCACAATTAGAATTTGAAATTTAAAATACAATACCATTTTTATGCAACAAAAAAAATAAATATTTATGTATGAAATCAACAAAATATATACAAGTTCTACACCAATCTTAGCCAAAAGGCTAAGAAGTAATTACGTACAAGTGCTATGTGTAGAAAACTCCGATGAAAGAAATAAAAAATCTAAATAAATACAGAGATACTCCATGTTCACAAAAAATTCAATATTGGTCTTTTCCCCCCAACTTTATGTATATATTCCAAATACCAGTTTGACTACTTTGCAGATATCAACAAAACTGATTCAAAGGCTTATATGGGCAGGAAAAAGATCCCACATATCTAACACAATATTGAAAGAAAAGAACAAATTTGGAAGACTGATTCAAGAAACTTTAAGACTTACTCAAATCTGTAGTAATCAAAACATCATGGTACTGGTAAAAGAATAGATATAAAGATTAATGAAACAGAATACAGCAAAAAACATGTACAAACACAGCTAGATGATCTTTGGCCAAAGAGTTAAAGCAATTTTAGGGAGAAAGTATAGCCTTTTTGACAAATAGTGTCAATGCAAATGGACATCTTTAACACTAAATTTTTCACAAAAAAATACACAAAATGGGTCATGCACCTTAAAAGAAAACACAAAATTATAAGATTCTAGAAGAAAATACTGGAGACAAATCTGGTTTCTCTGGGGTTGGCTGAGATTTTAGATACAACAATAAAAACATAACCCACTAGTTTTCACAGATAACTAGTATCCATGGTCACAACAATCTTTTATTATATCAAATATTTTAAAATTATAATCTTTTTCCTCTTTTAAGAATATTTACGATAGCTTTCAAATTTGTTCTCCCTTCTAGAAATATCTGATAAATATATAATCTTCTATACAAAATTCTAGACATTTTTGTGAGCCCTTGATTAGACGTGAATACTGGACCATGAAGCAATCTGAGTTCAAATTCTGCTTTGTCATTTTTTTCAGCCTTGGGATGCTGGAAGAGTCATCTACTGGGTCTTCACTCTTCACCTGGGAAAGGGTTGTGAGAAATTTAATACTATCAAGGTCTCCTTCCATCAAACACTCTGTGACTCCATTTTAACATTTTGATACATTTCATAAACAAAGGGATCTATAAGAGCTGTTCAGAGTGATTACTATCATTAGAAAGACCTGCTAGGTAAGGAAATTCAGTTCTCCAAATCCTCTTGGAGAGGCTCACTGTGAACAAGCTATTGTTCTGATCAATGCTGAATAAGTCACGTTCTTTGCTCTAACAGAGCATACATTCTATTGGGCATAAAAATATTCAGCTAAGGAATGAAAACCCAGGACCAGATACAATGAATGAAAATACAGCTGTAGGTATTATGGGGCACAGAAGAAGGAGTTTATTTCAGCTAGGTGGAACAAAGGGGAAGTCAGAGAAACCCATTACTCAAATCCTGAGTATCTGTAATTGTGAATGTGAATACGGACAGCACAGAATATACCGTAAGGCTCTCCATGTATAACAATACCTATTTCTACCAAATGTTCTCTCATTAACAGTACTATAACACAGATAAGGTGGTTGTCATCAGTACAATTTGAAACAGACAGCAACTGAGCCCCATAAAAGTTACATATATGACATATAATTTCACAACTTCTTGACTAACATGAGGTGTAAAATTTAATTTCTAGCTACAGCAAAACAACCCCTAGTCCTCTCTTTCCACCAAGAGCATTATCTGCGATATGACTCTGTTCTCTTGGGAGCAAATGTTGGATGAATTTGCACACATCTGACTCTTACCCATGGTCATAATTAAACTGTTCTTACAGCTGTAACTAAGGAATGTCTAATAAATAATTTCTCCCTTACAACTATCACGCAAAGGAAGTGTTATTGTTGTCATCTAGAACATGAAGGAAGAAAAGCTCAGACGAGTAAAATGGCTTACCCAGAGTCCCTTGCCTTGCATGGACTGGAGTGAGTCTGTCAACTATGTAGCTCTCTCCTCTCAGCTCAATGCAGGCCTTCCGTGTGGACCCCCGTGGGCAGAAATTCAGCATGACGGCTCCAGGGGGAGGACATTCCCAAGGACAGGCACCAAACTGATGCCATCTCTGTTCTCTGAACAGAGAGGGCATGGAGACACGTTTAGACAAAATGTTGCTTAAAATAATTTGGAGGCAATATGAACAAAATGGAACCATACTGACCAGAAGGAAGCTCACTTTCCTGGGATTATTTTGAATTCTAAGTATCTATGATCAACTGTGAAAATGCCATTAACTATACTACATATTATACTACATTTTCATTGTTGATTCATCAGTTGATGGACATGTAACTTGTTTCCACATATTGGCTATTGATGCCATACTAAACTGCAGAAATAATGTCATATAATTTAGCATTATATTAATTTTAGAGAATTCACTTAAATTATTATCAGTGAAACAGGAAGTCCCATGCTATTCACTTTAAGTATCACTCAGTGGGGGGCTGGGGATTTAGCTCAGAGGCAAAGCGCCTGCCTGGCAAGTGCAAGGTCGTGAGTTCGGTTCCCGGTACCGGAAAAAAACCAAAAAAAATAAAAATAAAAATAAAAATAAATAAAAAAGTATCACTCAGTGGTTCTGACAGGAATTACAGAATTGTGCCAAATAGGAGATAGAGAAAAGATCCTATCATCCCCCAGGAAAATTAATGTGAAAGTCTTAGGGCTTGTATTTTCATCAGAGCTGATGCTGCATAAAAGTATTGCAGATGTTCCGCCTCTCTATAGCTTACTTTCTTCGCGTTTGATACGGACCATTTCATTCTGCACTCCATTTTCACACTAGGTGTGTGTTACTATGTCATCCATCTTGTGTAGCTGTCAATTTATAACAGCTTTGCAAAAAGCACATGAATTGCCTCTAGGCAAGAAATGAGAAATCTTTCCAACTTCCTGTGGATTTTTATATGTGCTTCACAGTTCTCTATATAAAATAATTGGGGGGAAATCTTTACTGTTCAGAATTGTTCTTTTGTTTCTTTTTCCTTTTTTATTTAACTTTCATTCTCTAGGATTTACTATGTTCATCAAATGTAAAAGCCAATGTCTTATTCTTAAAATGTGAAATTTTGAAAAGGTTTATCTCGGGGCTGGGGATTTAGCTCAGCGGCAAAAGTGCCTGCCTGGCAAGCGCAAGGTCGTGAGTTCGGTTCCCGGTACCGGAGAAAAACCAAAAAA
>NW_004955606.1:282541-332414 GCF_000276665.1 Chinchilla lanigera
CGGCAAAAGTGCCTGCCTGGCAAGCGCAAGGTCGTGAGTTCGGTTCCCGGTACCGGAGAAAAACCAAAAAAAAAAAAAAAAAAAAAAAAAAAAGAAAAGGTTTATCTCAAGCAGCTACTAGTTCAACCTGAAGGAAGATTTATTGAAGATTTTTCAGGTGGAGTTTTACTATCTCTTCTTTTTTATAGCACCTTCCATTTAAGACCTAGTGTTTGAACCACAGAGATCAATAATGGCTGGGAACATGGGCAGAACCTTAGCAGAATTCCCATAAAGAGAGGAGTTTAATGATTAGCACATAGGTAACCTATGGATTTCCCAGTTCAATCATGTCAGCCATGTGGAAGTGCTCATGCATCTTTCCAAGACTTCATTTTGTTAGCTGTCACTGAAAATACTAAAGAGCAGTGGAGATTTCTGCCAAGATAAATTGTCCCAGCTTACAAAGTCATTCATGAGTCTTTATTTAATTACAGTTTACCAGTGGAGATTTCCCTCATCCTCCTATTTTTCTGTTACCTTTTGCCAGATGCTGAGGTGAGTAGGAAATTGAAAACTACTCCACAACAGATATTTTCAAGATATTCCAAGATTTTAACTTTTTTGAGATCTTGCGGTACTTCTATTTGATCTATAGACAGTCTTTGGGTACACAGCACTCTGAGGTGAGAATTAGTAACTTTTTCTTTGCAAAAAATGCTATGTAATTTTTAAAAATCTACTTTCATTTCTCTTATTTGAACATCTGTTTGAATGGAGGTAGAGAGACAGCCAAATGTAGATTTGCTTGGTGCTCTGGAAACATGTAGCTTCTAGGGTAAGTGTGTGGTGATGGAATCTATCTTGGCCCCTGACACACACCCTTCTCAGTCCCCACTCTTGAGGACAGTGTCATCTCTCAGCACCTGCACAGGACCAGCCAGAACTCGGCTGTCCTCTCTCCCTAGAATGACATCTCCCTGCTCACATTTCCCTTGAGGTTACTGAAACAATTGTCTTCAAACTCTAGCTTTATTGTTCCAAATCTGAAAAAAAGAAATTTAAGATGTTAGGTTAGTAAACAGTACGAGACAAACTGAGTGATAAGAAAAGTTAATATCTCTAAGTGTGGTTTAAAAAACTTATCTAGCAGAAAAATGAGATGGGGGTGATAATGGCAATTTGTGTTTATCTAGTTTGATATAAAATACTGTCCTATACTAGATCAGAGCAAATAATCAACTATCAAATAACTCCAAAAGCAAAGCCATATCCAGAGTGCACAGGAGGACTCCTGCCATGGGCTACAGTGGAAGTGCCAATGCATCTTTCCAAGGCTTCAGTTTTCCTGAAGCATTTTAGAGTACTTGGGAAATGTGGAGCTCTACACGACATGCAAAGAGGAAAGTTCCTGACCCCCTTCATATCAAAGGAGACTTGGGAAGAATATTTAATGCCAAGGAAAATCAAGGCTGTGAACTCTACAGAAACAGAGAAGAGTGAGCCTGCATTCTTCTGTTCCATGGTGTCATTTTGGTACAAATGACAGATACCCAGAGTAGTGGTGCTGAAGCAGCTCCCTCCTGGAGTAGTACATTGGTGCCTCATGCTGAATTGTGACTGGATGAATTAAAGACAGCACTCATCTACATTTCTTTGGGTGTTTTCCATCTATAGCTGGGATCCATGAGGCTTAGTCACAAATCATACACTAGTTTTCTTCTTCATCTTCAATCCCATTGGCCCTGCCCTGCTGGAATGAGCCCCACACCTCCACTCCTGACCTTCCCATGATGCCCTGAGAAATTCTCATCAAACCTCCTGGCCTTTTCCTATCTGGCCAATGGAACATTTTGCATCAGATAGAGCAGAAGAACAAAAGTTCATTCTTAAACTATAGCCACTGGGGAAAGTTTGAGAAGAAAGATATCTTGTCACTGCCTACATGTGGGTGGGGTAGAGAAAACAATGTCCCTTTCTTTTATAGTGGGAGGAAGAAGATGATTGCAAGACAGGGAATGAAATGCAAAAAGAATTTTATTCTAGAGACCAGGGCTGCAGCCAAGTGATTTGTGATCCACTCTCTTCAATTCTGGCAATAAAGTAGAAAAATTGGTATAGAGCAGATATATTTTTGATTAAGCAGGTTCCTGATGTTTAATCACCATTTATTGTAGCATTTCAAAGAGGAAATCTATTCCAGATTTTATTTTTAAAAACTGTAATAAATCAAGGACTTCTGCTCTGAGAGAAACTAGCATTATAAAAATATCAACAAACCCAGCCATTTATCAGTCACGCATTGTAAAACTTTACTCCTATGAATAAGCCAGTTATTCATGAATCTGAAGTTGGAACCAGCTGGGTAAGAGCCCATCACTCCTCAGCGTGTCATCACTCTTAGAGTGTTATTAGTGCTGTCTGAAGTGTTCTTATTTAGTTCTCCAACAGGGCTCATCTCTCGTCTCCATCATGGGTCCGTGGAGACAGCAGACCTTGGCTGCATCCTTCGAGGGGCTACAGCAGTAGGAAAGTGCCTTCTCTCCAGGGATACTGTCTTTACACTGAAGGATTAATTTCTTCTCCAGCACCTTTAACTAGTCCGTGTCACATGAAGTACAGAATCTGACACTGTCTGCATTCTAAACTCCAGCAACACGTAGGGGGACATCTGGTATCAGCCCTCTGCTGAGCAGAGCCCAGATGGTACCTAGGCCAACAGACACCTCCAAGGTGCGGTGTGAGCAACTATTCAGACTGCTTCAGAGCTCTGGGGCATCTAAGGACCCCTGAGGATATGACCCAGCTTGTCTAGTGCAGGCACACAGTGGGACACAGTTATGTTACCATGACTTTACACAGGTAAACATACATGTGCTGGTTGTGGCACTATGTAAGAATGTAATTATGAAATAACAACCTATATGAGAATTATACAATAAAGACACAGGCAGCTCATGCTCTGGCTCTGGCTCTTTGCTCTGTTCCACGCTGCCTGCTGTTGTTGCTGATGTCTTACACACATGCTTTCTTTAACCTTGGGACCTCACCTGCAAAAATCTCACTTGGGACCCCCAAGAGGGCCAACATGCAGGTAACCCCAACTTCAGAACCATGTACTGGCTGTGAGACTGGATCCAGGTAAGAACTACTAGCACAGATGCCAGTTCTGGTGCTGATGGCACCCAGGCAGCAGGAGCGGCAGAAGGAACTGTGGTGGTCTGAGCCCCGAAGTTCTCGCTGGCAGATACTAGAGGGCAGAGTATACAAAAGAACCTCTGGCTGCACAGAGTGCAGGGCCCCTGGGAACCAGGGGTCAGGAACACTAGGAAGGGGCTACACAGCAAGGACTTGTGAGCAGGCTGTAGTGGAAGGGTAGGAACAATCTGTGAATCTGGGCAGGTGAGAAAGCACATGCAAGAATCTCCAGGCAACCCGCACTGGGTCTGTGATGTGCATTAATGTGCCCAAAAATCCAGCAAGGGCAAGACAAGGGGAGAGGGGTCGTGCTGCCATGTTCCCTCACCCATTCTTGCATCTCTGATGCTCTGTGCTGGGGAAACATGTTCACCTGGCCGCAAGGGCCCACCATGTCCTCAGCCCACTTTCAGTGGCTCTCTACCCTGCTGATGATTGCCACCTGCTGGGCCTTCAGCTCGAGTTCCTGGCTGACATTAATCACAAATGCCTGGCTAATTAGATACTGCTAGTCCTGCAAGGATTCACAGCCTTGGCTGCCTACTGGAAACACCTGCATAGCTTTTTAAAACTCCCCATCCTAAGCCTTCCCAATTAAACCAGACTGCCTGGTGGAAAGGATCCACACACCAATAAATTCCTTACTCTTCCCAAAGAATGCATGTAGGTTTGCCACATTTAATAAATAAGAATACTGTACAGAATGTCCCATTGAGTTTCAAATAAATAAAACAAGCAATTTTACTTTTATTTATTTTTTAAACAGCATCATTAAAATAATTTTATATACTAATTCAACTAAAAATCCAGTGCTGTCTTCTCCATCAACCAAAATAAAAACAACAAAAATTAATTACTACATTTAAAGAAGAAATAAAAATGAGATTCTTAAGCTCAGAGAGAAGGCTGTTTAAATGCTTTCATGGAGTAAAAGTAAACAGCAAAATAAAAGACAGTAATAGGAAGCAGGGAGATAGATGGTTCTCAAAGGGGAAGGGGATAAGAGAGGGAGGGAGGCAGATGGAGGGAAGAGACAAACAATGAAAAAAGGTACTGACATGTGTTATGTACATGCCCTAACTCCACACAAAGAATGTAAGCATCATGTATTGCAAACATGTACCAAACGAAAGGGGGGATGGGCAGAGCGGGAAGGGAGGGAAAGGAAAAGAGATTAAAAAAGGAATCGACATGTGCTATGTCCATGCACCAACTTCCCACAAGGAATGTAAGCAGTGTGCACTACACACATGTACTAATAAACTACAGTTAAAACATAAAAATAGAATATAAGCATGAGAAAAAATAAATGCCTTCACAGAATCAGCAGAATCCCAAAGTGTCTCTTTTGTTAACAATAACAGTCAACAGAAAACAAAACAAAATAAATGACGTAAAGCAAGAAATTTTAGCACAAGTATGTCCTGTGCAGTATTAAGTGTTTTTCTCATGATTACATAATAGTTAGTATGCATTAGAGAAGAAGACCATAGAAGTATGTCCTAGAAACTATATTTATGCTTTCAAAATCATGTATGTTGTTTACCTGAATTTCGAATTTCCACAGGGACCCAGGCCTTGGTCTGTAAACCCTTTAATGAGCAGCCAAACCTAAGAGCAAATAGAGCTGAAGGCAGAAAGGGAGAGGAGGGAGGACGGGGTGACAGAAGCCCCAAAGCACAGTCGTGGCTTCGCCACACTTTACCAAGCAGCATCTGCCCGATTTAAGGATATGAAGGCACAGTGCACATTTTTAACATCCTAGTAAAACGCTTCACAATCTGATATTTCTGGAATAAAAATCAGTTGATTTATAAGTTTAACAGAAAAACAAGGATAGCTTTTAATGTCAATGATCATGGAAGAACAAAAGAACCTTTGGGAGTTCTGACTCCGGCAGGGAGGGAGCCCGGGAGAGCAGATGGAATGTCAGGGACTCAGGACATTTGCCTAATATCAGACATACCTTTAAAAACTTATGAAGATATCAGATTCTTCCATTTAAAATGATGAAATATTAGTTTAATTTTTTCTCCTGAGGCTTTGGAGAGGTTGTGAAGATTGGGGTAAACTCCTTACAAGTCCAGCGAAGATGATAAATAGAGAGACCAACTGAACATTTCAACAAAATCTATGATAAACATCTATTCAGTGACCTAAGACTCTGTTCAGTATGCCAATAAAATCCACCCAGTAATGCAAAGTATAAGATAAGAACCCAAGAGTTCACGTGGATATAAATGAACAGGTGAATAAATAGATGAATGGAAGAGGCTAATGTCCTATGCAGAAGAATTCCAAATAATTTATCCATATCCCATCCTCAAGAAAGGTACTCAAGTGTGAGTTGCACACAGTAGCTTTCTTCTTTAGCAGATAATATGGGAAGGGGAAAAATGGTAATTTTGCAAGGAATCTGACACCACCACCTCAGCCAAGTGATCAAGCTCAACATCTGTAGAGACAGGTCATGTTGGTAGAATGTACCTTGAAATGATGCCATGTAAAGTCCCTTTACCTCTGTGGTGCTCCTTCCCCCAAATCATAAACCAAGACTAATAATGAGAAAAACATAAAGCAAATTCCAATGGAAGGGCATTCTGTAGCAGAGTTGGGCGGTACTCCTCAGAATTTTGAAGGTATGCAAAACCAGGCAAAGTCTGAGAAAATGTCAAGGAGAAGAGGAGCCCAAGGAGAGTTGATGGCTAAGTGTAAGATGAAGTCTTGGATGGGGTCCTGAAACAGAAAAGGGACTAAGGTCCCTAAAGGTAAATTTGAAATACAATCTGATTGAGTATGGCCTTTGGCATATGGTGATGTATCAAATGCTGATGTGCTAATTGTGACAAATATACTATAGTGCTATGAGATGATAATAATAGGAGGAATTAGGTATAGGGTAGATGGAAACTTTCTGTGCTATCTCTACAAGGTTTCTGTAAATCTAAAACTATTCTAAAATGGGACATTTATTCTTAAAAATCTATTCAGCACACAATATATGATTATCTTGTTCTATTCCTCTCTTACTAAACAGACTCTCCAACCTAGTGTCTCCAGAATGAGCCGTCTCTATCTGGGTCACTCTGGAACAAAGGTACTCCTGCAAAGTGGAGGCACAGACAGGAAAGAGGATAGATGCACACAGCACACAAGGGAGAATGTGGGCTGCACAAGGGAGAATGTGGGCCGGGTGGTAACCAAGCAGAAGTTCCTGTAGAAACAAAGAGAAAGGAGAGAAAGGGAGGGAAGGAGAGGGGGAGGGAGCGGGGCGTGAGGGATTGCTTTTGTAAGGATCCTGCTGGAGGTAGCCAACACTGCTACTGCATTTGGGAAAATTGGTGGGATTTCAGACAGTGGGTTTGGGCACCTGATCACTTAACTTGATTTAAGAAAAAACTGAAGAGATTAGGGATGCTATAAAAGAGTGAAGACCTCAGGTTAAGTGAAGACCTAAGAGCTGCCTTTGAATATTTGCAGGATATTCAAATGAAAGACAAATCATATCTGTCACTGCATTATATAACAAGAACAGAATTGACTAGAGAATAATTCCAAAAGGAAACTTTGGCTCCACAAAGAAAGACATCTGTAACAATTTAGCACCAGTGAAATTTTCCTTGAAAAGAAAAAAGAAACCTTCTCCCTGAAAGGATTCAACAGACCAGTGAAAAACAAAGGGTGTCCATGCCGAATCAGAAATCTCATTTCATCCCCACTATTTAAATGCATGATGACTAAGTCTGAATGTTAAATATGTTTCAGTGGATATTTTAATTATAAAATTTTAAATATAAATAGTCTATTATAGTCCATAAAAAGCAATCTACACTGTGTTTCTTCCCAATGAGCAAGTAAAATATATGTAAGAGAAATTCAGCCAGAAGTTATTCAGCTAAGCATCAATCAGTTGTGAAGTCTCATAAAAGAATAATGAGAAGGAAACAGAAGTCAGATGAATAATAACACAACAGCCTGGATGACAAACTCAATATCCATGTGTCATGCGGTGATATGGGAACCCCAAGAGCAAATCTGACAGAGCGATTTAATGCCCATGGATACCAGCACGTTCTGCAGAGATCTTAGGGACCAATAGCTCATCGTCATCCAGTTAGGTACCATCAACAGGTATATTTAATAAAGATGACGACGTCATTGGTATTGAAGCAAAATATATTGCATCTTACCCACTGTGTTACGGCAAGGTTGTAATATATTCTCAGCACGGGCCCTGACACCTTTCCTTGCACAAAAGGCAATAACTCATTTTTCCAATGAATCAATGAGCAGTGCTCCTCCCTGAGAGAGTATAAATCAGCTATCTCTTACATCCAACATATCCATCACTTCTCTTTCCAACACAGAGAAAGGGGAAGGTTCGGGCACTACTTGGTATGTAACTACCTTTGGCCCTTCAATCTGGAGACAGTTCCACTGAGTAGTTCCAAGGAGTAGGTAAGTGCGAATCGAGGACTGGTCACCACTTGGTGAGGAGTGTTGAAAAAACAAAACCTAATTCAGATTCCCTGTGCCTATATACTCTGGAGAAAACTAGCTTACGGCAGTGCTTTTCAGCCTGGCGTGGCTTGACCCTCAGGGAACACTTACTTAGCCATGTTTGGGTTATCACATGTGTAAGGAATAGTACGACCACTGACATCCAGTGAATGGAGTGCAGGAATGAAAAGAACACCCTCCACCAAAACTATCCAGCCCAAAATATCAATGGTGCCGAGGCTGGGGAACTGTTTACAAGAAATCTCTGCTTTGCACCTTAGTACAACTTTTGAAAACTAAACAAGAATACATTTTCATTGAACATCTACTACTAAAAGGTGACCTATTAAGTCACCACCATTCACTATTGAGTTACGTGTTCCCTCATCCTTCAAATTTGGGAAAGCTCTTTCCTGATGGCAACTTTGATGCCCTTCAGCAACATAGCCACCTCTCCGCGCAGCAGGAAGCTCATCTTTTCACCTGGATGCTGTCTGTCCAAGTGCTTACCTGCACCTCCCCCGCCCACCATCAGCACCTCCACCTCCTTTATTCTGGGCCCAGGGTGAGGAGGCTTTAGGGGTGGGGAAAATAGGAACATTAGGAAATGAAAGCAGTCCACAGCTGGCTCCTGAGTCCAGAAAAGAATTCATTTGTGGTAAGTCCTGGAAGACAAGGTAGAAAAAAGAATTTGAAATGGTAGACCAAGAAGTTTGTGAGAACACTAGGAAGCCATAAGTCATTTGTAAATGGGAAGATGATGTGGAGAAAAGTGAAAATTTTACAATATGTTTTTGTCCACTTTAAATTCCTTTAACGAAATACCTAACATTTATAAAGGAAAGTTATTTATCTCATGGGGCTACAGGTTGGAAGGCCATGATCCAGCAGCTACATATGGCAAGGACCTTGTGCTGTTTCAAAAGAAAGGGATAGGACCCAAGGCTTAGCCTCACTTCAGAATATCCTGCTCTCACAGTGATTGGTCTGGCCCCATAAAAATTAACTCACATGGATGAAAGCTATATTTCCCCATTAGTGACCTAGTCACCTCTCAGAGACCCCAGCTCCCAGCACTATCACAAAGGCAATCAGATTTGAGCATGGGTTGTGGAGTGGACACACCCTATTCAAACAGTTCAGTAGGTGGAGTGGGTTTATACTTCCCTCTGTCTATCCACCCTATTAACAAAGAAATATCCCAGGGAGAGATAGATGTCTTTCCTTAAATTTGGAAAAGTTACAAAGAAGAACATGAAGTTATTCATTTCTATACTTGTCCACAGGACTTTGTAAAAACAAATATATTTTACCTTTCTGTAGCTCATGAGCAGCACAATAGCTAAATAAGAAAATTTCCCTGTTTCCAAATTAATAGGATTGCAATTAGAAAACTCAACATATGAAAGAGTGCCCTTGGGGTTTTACCAATAAAATCATTTCCTGTACAAATAAAATAACTGCACCTTAGAGATGTATTAGTCACTTTCTCATTGTTGGGACAAAATACTTGATGCAGCTTAAAGGAGGGAGAGGTTTATTTTGATTCACAGTTTCAGTGAGTTCAGTTCATGAACAGCCAGCCCCATGGCAGAAACAGCATGGTGGAAGGACATGGAAAAAGAGAGCTACTCACATCATGACAGCCAAGAAACAGAGAGAGAAGAGAGGAGCCAAAGAGGGAGCTACAGCCTCCCAGGTCACACCGCCTACTTTCACACCTCCAACCAGGATCCACCTCCTTGCAGCACATTTATATACTGAACTGTGGGTGAATTCACTTTCAGGGAACCTTTTAGATCTAAACTGTAACAGGGAATGAATAGTCTTATTGCCCTGGTGATAAACAGAATAGGGTTTTTTTTCCCCATTTGATGTGAGATTTTCATTTTTAGCAAATGTCCAGCCACTTCTCTTCTTTCTCCCTCCTTAGTAATCTTACTAAATTCAATAACAGTTATATTTTCTATTTTATTGCTATTTATAATATTTGACTGTTCATAAGAAAATGTTACCAATACTTACAATTTAAGGAGTACAAAATTGTTATAAAATGAAAGACCAGAGCAAGCTAAAGGTTTTCATTTCTCTCAATAAATCCATGTCAACCAGCTGTCCAAGCATTTCTGAGTTTTATAATATATTAACTTCCACTTGGAAGACAGATCCTGAGACTTGAATATTCTCATCTTAATAATTATGAGTTTTTCTCAAGAATGAGCTGTTGAGAGATGACATCTTGTTCTGCACAGAGGTTGCAAGTGTCCTGTAAGCCAAAGCATCCAGTGTCCCTAGGCTGCCTCCATGCTGACAGGGGACTTCTATGAGCCCGGTAGGGCCTGGCTGCAGAAGCCAGTATCTCACGTATTAAATTAGGATGGCATCTTATTATCTCATTTCCACTATGATATGCACAAATGCCAGAAACAGCAGCTCTTCATAAATTACAGATTCGTTATGAAAATCAGTTGCTTATAACTGAATAAATTGCCTTTGTATGCACCTACTTTTCACTTAAATTGTAAATCCTTCAAGCCTATGTGTCTAAACCCCATAATGTTTGCTGAATTGACCTGAATTTCAACCAAAAATCAATTTTTAAGTAGAATATATTCTCTTTAATGATACAACCTCTTGCAACAGAGCTGAAACTATAGCCAAAAACTTACATAGTGGGATATTTATGATTTCTTCTTACTGGCTGTAGCAGAAAAGTCACTTTTCAAGTCCCAGTTGAAATTATTTCTAAAATGTGCAGATAGACTCTTTTCCAGATTTAACTTTAGAGGAATCTAACTTCATTTTTCTTTGGTGACACATCTGCACAATTATTTTCTTCAAGAGCAGAGATGTCTTCATTCTCTTCTCCCCTCTCCTCACTGTAGCTAACATGAGACGATAAAAAGCTTTAAGTACAAATGAAAAGGAACAGATGGATGAGGAATTCTGTGAATTTAGCCAAAACACAATAATTAGCAGAGTTTCACTGCTCTCACCAAATCAGCTTGTGTTCACCATTTTTTAAAACTAAAGATTTCCTGTTGGATGATGTTTATGCCTTGTGTGCAGAATGAGTCCTACTGTTCACGTGGTGACTTTAGGTCTGTGGACTGAGACAGAGTGGGATTTTCTAAGTCTAAACTTGGAATTCATGATTTGACAAAGTCACGTATAGATATGGGAACACTGGTTCTTTCCCCCGAGCACTCTCAAGTCTATAAATGTATAGATATATTTACTTGTATCTTAATCTTGGCCAAGAACCCAAAGCCTCCCTGCACCCTAGAACTTCTCTACTGCCTTTTATTAGACTCTTTTTTTAAAATTTATTTTAAAAAATAAAAGAAGGAAAACATATTAACAAACAGACATCCATTTACAAAATAGCATAACAACAATACAAACAACACAGAGTTACAGATAAAGTTGTAGGAAATTAAGAATGGTTGTCGTATTATGTATTAATATCTTCAAAGTGGTTTCTCAGGAAAACAAATAAAGACATGCAAGATTGATCAAACAAGTAATCATTAACTATTCCTTTCAGTAAAGCAATAGAAGACAGTAGTATGATAGACATTGTGAAACGAAAGGAAAATGCTCAAAAGTAAAGGGCAAAAGGGGTGTGGGAAAAAAGAAGGGAAAGAAGGGAAAATTATGTATGTATGTATGTATGTATATAGAGGATAGCTAATGTAGTTGTACTGCTGTTTTAGATAGACTCTTGCTGTGTAGTCCTGGCTGGTCTTGAACTCACTATATAGTCCAGGCTGGCCTCAAATTTCTGGCAATCCTTCTGCCTCAGCCCTTCAAGTGCTGGGATTATAGGCGTGTGTCACCACTGCAAGTGTCTATTTTCTGTTACCTACCTTTGAACTCTGAGAGAGTAGTCTACATCAGAGGTTTGCACGTTCCCTAAAAGAATTTCCAACAACTATGATGGCTACCACATGGTTTTAAGTTGATTTTCAAAAACTTCCATGTAAATTTAAATAGTTGTGAAGAATAAATTCTCAGGTATCATAAATATTAGCCTAGGAAGTGAAATTATTATGACACTTGAATGTGTTCAATCAGATATAAATATATATACCTTCATCCATTTAAAAAGAGGCATGAACAAGTTTTTAACAATTGAATTCCATTCTCATCATTCTTTGAAATTGCATTTTCATTCCACTTCTTATGTGGCATTTCATACTAATATAATTTACTTTATGTTTGAAGGCCTTTATGTATAGCCCTGTCACACTTGTCTGCAAAAACATGTAAAGTATGCACAAGCTGAAGTGTATTGGTTTTACTTTCTGTGGCCATGAGTGTCAAAATGTTAGCAATCTTTGCATTGCATTACAATTACATGTCTTATCAGACCATAATTAATTGGCTTGATCGATAGAAATATGGATTACATTGTGATAAGTGATCTTGAAGCACAGAAAGTAACAGTCGGAGCTACATCTCATATGAAGTGAATGGTGATGCCACGAAGGGGTTGCTGAGCTGCCCCTGGTCACCAGGAAGGTCTTACAGGCTGGAGCAATTCTCCACATCGAGACTCTGGATGGATCAGAGGTGCCTTTTACTTACAAGGAAAGCAAATAGTGACTATGAAGATGAAGAAGGAAAGAAGAATCACCAATGCGAAGTATCTGCTCTTACTGGTAAATATGAAGGGATATCAATTGCGGAACCTTGAAAACTTGAAGATGAAAGAGTTGATTTCCTTAACTCAGTTTTTGGTGTTTCTTGAGATGTCCTTGCCCACCCCAGGGGGATGCACATCTCAGTTTTGACACCTCTAGTCCAGACTTTGCAAAGGAACAAAAGAACAAGTTCTTTCCAAAGGAGCAAAATTTACAATCTGATGTGTTACAGCACAAACAAATTAGGGCTTCTATTTGAGTTTATCTATATCAAAAACTGAGAAAGTGATATCCTTAACTAACATATCAGAAGGGCACTGTTGTATGGATGGAAGAGTGGAATCCCCATCACTTGTTTTCTTTCAGCATTTTAGCCAGCAGTAAGCACCCCATTAAGTGGATTCATATACCTTATTACTTCCTTTTAACTAGACGGGGTCACACAAGCAAGTAAGCTTTAAAAAATACCTGAAAAGAAAACAAAGACGGAAAGTAACTCTGGTGAGGCAAACACAAGCAACCGGCAAGAGGAGTGCTAACATCTCACCACCCTGGAGGTCTTGAGACTGCTGAGCTCCGTCTCCATCTGTCTCTTCCCTTCTTCATCCCAAGCTAAGACTTGTCACATCTTCTCAGGCAAAGCGTCCTGACAGATTCCTGGATTCAGCTCCCTGGCTGCCCCCTCCAGCCCTAATACCACACTCTGCAGCCTGACACTCATCTGCTGATTCTCTCTTCAACTATCATGGTCTCCCAGGCATTCAACAACTTTGGTCTCCCAGGCATACAAAACGGGCCCTCACCTCACCATGTACCTATGGGCCACTGAAACGGCTTTGTCCCTAGAGGTTGGCCCCCCTGAGCCACCAGGGACCACGCCACTTGCCCCAAGTGCACCACTGACCCCCTGCTGGGTGGCATTTTGCTCCCCTTCTACTCTGTCTGCAAGCTTCCCACTCCTCACCTTCCACTCATGGCCTTACTTCCTACTCTAAAAACTGCAGTGACCAGAAGAGTGGGGGCACACATTCTCAGCACCCCTCACATCCTCTGTTCCCTCCTACCTGCTACCTCCACCCTGAGCTGTCTTCTCAGTGGTTTCCCCACAGGCCTCACCATGGAGCTCCAAGGCCAGCCCCTCCCCCATGCACCAGATCCCATTCCCATTAACAGCGTCATCCTAGCCATTTCCCCTCTCTCTTCTATCCTACCCCTACACTGTACACACACACACACACACACACACACACACACACGCACGCACGTCATTCTTATCAACAGAAATGATTTAATTTCTCCTAACAGTCTTTAGAAAGTGTCTTTGGGCTTGGAACAGACACTGTTGACCCCCTTCCCATATCTCTGCCTCACCCTTCCATGCACACTGCTTCCACTGTCACCAACTGTCCCTCTTCCATCAAGACCCTTCTCCCTTCTGCCTCAGTTAGGCCCTCCATCCACCATTAGGAGTCCAAATGTGTCAATCAATCAACACTCCTCAGGACACCCTCCAAACAGCACTTGACAAGAGTTGCCACATAAATACCACAGCTGTATCACCCCTTACAGGGTGAGGTCATTCCCGTGCCTGAGTCCCCATCGCCAAAGCTTCTCTGAAGGATGGTTCTATCGCCCACAGTGACATGTGGCTTGGGAAATCACCTTCAGAAACCAGGGCTGCTTCTCTCCTCCAATGCCCCTCCCTGCTGAGGTCCCCTGAATGCCCCAAATAAGCCCTTCAACTGGGATCCTTACGTCCAAGTCTCTTTCTGAGGGAACCCAAAGATGGCACCCCACTTCCTCCTCCAGGTACTGTTCCTATTTTCTGTTCCTCTTTACAACAGTACTCTCAAAGCATTATCTCCAGCTGCTGCCTATAGTTCTTTTCCCCCTACTCTTTTAAAACCACTGCAACCAGACTTTTATTCCCCATCCCAAAAAAATGGGTTGCATTTGGGCCATAGAGGCCTCCGTGTTGCTGATGCCAGTGGTCCATTCTCAGGCCTCATCTTATTTGGCCAATCAGCAGCATGTGGCTCAGTTGATTATCTGCTCCTCCTCAAAACATTTTGTTTACTTGGCTTCCTGGATGCCCAGCTCCTAGCAATCTCCTTGCTTCTTGGCTACACCTTTCCAGTCTCTCTTGCTGGTTGCCCTTCACTTCCCTGACCACTTAGCATTGGGATCCCCAGGGCTCAGTGCTTGGTCATCTTCTTTCTCTACTTACAAATACTGTATTCCCTTGAGGAGCTCATATAGCCTAAGTCTTTACAGTCTAAACACCAAAGACGCCTCAGAGATCTTTCTCTGGACACCAGATTTTATTTAACATTTCCACTGGATGTCCAGTAGACATGTCAAACCCAACACTTCTAAATGAACCTTCTATTCTTCCAACTCACCTGAAGTTTTTCCATCTCAGGTAACAGCAGCTCCCTCTTTTAACTGCTCCTGGCAAAAGCCTTAGATTCAGCCTCAGAAGACTCCTCTTACATGTAGTAAATCTTAATTGATCCTTCAGAATATATTCAGCATGTGACCACTTCCAACCCACCATTATTTATGGCCTGGATTATTACACCAGAATCCTAACTGATCTCTCCAATTCCACTTCTTTGGCCTCCCTAAGTCTATTCTTGACTCAGCAAAACATAACTCAGATCATGAACCTCTTAGGTTCAAAAGCCTCCAATAGGAAGTTTCTGTTCTCACTCCGAACAGAAGCTGCATTCCACAGTGGTCAGCCCAGCCCAGCACAGCTAGCTGATTGCTTCCCCCTTTATAATCTCTAGCTGCTCTATTTCCCTGGAATTTCACTCTTCATTGCCACTTCCTGCTTTGCACACAAAGGTTGCTCCTTCCCACAGGTCTGTATTAGCTCTTCTCGCTGCCTAGGACTCTGCTTTTATTACACTACCACATTTACTGATTTATATTTTGTCCAATCTGTCTTTCCTGACTGGGATGCTTGATTTTGTTTTCACTGCTAAAGATGAGCACTGTAATCCCAGCAGTCAGGAGGCTGAGGCAGGAAGATTGTCATGAGTTTGAGGCCAGCCTGGACTACATAGTGAGACCCTATTTCCAAAAAAAGAAAATACTCTCTCTCTCTCTCTCTCTCTCTCTCTCTCTCTCACACACACACACACACACACACACACACACCAAAAAATCTGAGCACTGGAAGGATGCCAGAAATAAACGATTTTCAATAATGAGAATATAGAACAAATCAATGAATTTCTTACCCTTTTTATTCCCATGCATCCTAATTTCCAGTTAAAATACATTACTCCGCTACCTCAAAAATGCCCTCAACTTTCTTACACTCTTGCCTTTGCTGGTGTGATTTTCACCCTTGCTAAAACTGAAATAATATATTTACCAAGGTTCGACTCAAATATCACCTTCTTCAAGCCCAACAGAAGTTACTTCCCACTCCTTTTGGTTTCCAAGGTCATTTGACTCTATTGCTCAATTGAGTATAATAATTATTTGACCTATTCCTACATTATTAGCTTACTAAAAGTGATGTCTGCTGCTGGACGTGTGTGCCTCTGTGTGTGTGTGTGTGTGTGTGTGTGTGTGTGTGCGCGCGCGCGTAGTTTTGTTTGCTTCATTTTGGCATCTACACATCCCCCAGCCCAGGTTCTGATATGTAACAGGCATTAGAAGAGATTTGAATATGTATACAGCAACGGGCTTGCTGGATCATACAGCATGTTCTACTTTGAATTCTTTGAGGAATTGCCACATTGTTTACCAAAATGGCTGGACTAATTTACATTCCTACCTTCACCGTACAAGCCTTCCCTTTCTCCATGTCCTCTCCAGATTGCTATCTTCTGTCTTTTTGATAATAGCCATACTTTCTGGAATGAAAAGGTACCTCACTGTGACTTTGATTTGCACTGCCCTGATGATTAGTAATGTTAAAAGTTGTTATGTACATGCATATATCATATATCTAAAGGAAATGAAAACAGTACATCCAAGAGACATTTGTCTTCCTATGTCCATTGCAATGTTATTCAGAATAGTTAAGAAATGGAAGCAATCTAGGTGTTCATCAACTGAGGAGTGGATAAAAAAATGTGACTACATAACAGAATGCCATCCACCCACAAAAAAGAATGAAATCCTTTCATTTGTAACAACACGGATGGAGCTTGTATGAATGTGAGAAATGAATCTGTTCATACATTGGTAATTAAAGTACAAATCAGGAAAACTGTATTCAATAATCAAGTGGTAATTTTCTGTTGACGGCACTTACTCCCTTTCTTTCCATAATGGATTAACAGAGGGCTGGGTTATGCTTGTGTATCTGTTATCAATCTCATCAAACTACACACATAAAGTACATTTCAATAATAAAAAAGTTAATAAATAAGTTCACCAAGCTTAATATACCTGGGTATTCATTGCCACATTATTTGTAATATTCAAAATAGTGCAGAAAGCAACACAGGGGTTGGCTAATGTGGAACTGATTAAATATGGTGTGTAGCATGTAATATAATAATGTAAAAGAATACAGACTTGAGGGGCACACAGAAATATCACTGGGAGGGGCTGGGATCCGGCTCAGTGGTATTGCCTAGCATATGCAAAGTCCTGGGTTCAACCTCCAACTCTCTTAAGAGAGGTCAAAACCACCAGAGGGCTCAGTAGAACCCATACTTTGGGCCCTATCCATAGAGGTTCTTGTTAAGTACAGGTGATATTGGGATCAACCATTTGCATTTCTACCAAATACCCAAGTGACACTGATCCCAGTTGGTCCAGGGAACACATTTTGAGAACTACTGAGTTAGAAAAATTTCTACTGGGTGGCCCTCACCCAGAATAAGCTCATAACGTCTCCTTCCTTCCTCTTCATCCTATTGCTCATCCTCACATTACTGCATCATCCTCGCCATCATCAACCCAAATACAGCAGACACGGAGGCAGCATGTGCATGCTGGGCCTGCCACACAGACTTCTCTAAGAAGTAGATTTGCTCTCTTTTTTATGATCACAAATGATTTCTGGGTTTTTTAACTGAGTTCTGAAGTTACATGTTAGGGTATACTTTCCCTTTTCCATTGTATATTCTTAAGAGTATAAATGTTTTCTTTTATTTTCTTTCAGTACTATAATCATAGACCTCTGGCAAATAGAGAATAAGCTACTCTTTCTAGGAGACCACCACCGGGCTGCCTGACCACCCTCCAGTAACTCCTTCCTGACTCTAGATTGCCAGAGCCACACTTTCACCAGATAGAGCCGACCGCTCAACTTGAGTGGCCCACTCCCACCTCCCTCCGAGCTTCCAGCTCACATAGCTGCCTGCCTGGCCCCTCCTGCCCTGACCCTTTGCCTTCCTATCTTAGACTGGACCTCAACAGCTCCTCTAGGAGGACCTCCTGACTAATTGTGCACAACACACTCACACACATAAAATCCAGTGTGTGGTACGTCAAGGTTAGGTTCTTGCAATAGGGAAGTACTCTGTGTACATGTGTGCGCGTGTGACTAAACTATAAACTCCATGAGGGCAAAGACTCCACTTGTAGCTCATGGGGGGATCCCCAAGGCCCAGCACACTGGAGGTTCACAGCCCTTCTGAGAAGCGATATTAAAAGAGAAGCAATATTTCAAGAAGAAAAATCTGGCAATGAAATGAAAAGTGTGCTCAAAGCTTCAGATAATATATATGAGTTTTCATGACCAAGAATCTACTTTCTAGCTCTCCTCCGACTTTGATTCACAAATTTGACAGAGACTAATTTTATAGGCATTTAAAAATTCTGATCTTTGAACTATTGGCAAATTTCAAGAGGAGGCTTTGGCTGTTCAAAAGCATTGCAGGTGTTAGCTGACCTCATGGTCAGAAGGAAGCCTGTTTGATAATCACACAGTGTACTGCAGCTCCCCGTGCACTCTGGCTGTGGACACTGAGGGCAAGATGTTCATGATGTCGGTGCCCCCTCTCCTCTTCATTGTCTGAGCATCATGTGAGCTATCGAGATCCTGCAGGTCTGGCCCCTCAGACTCCCTACTCCCCACATCTCTGGCTTTAGATCAGAGGAAGCAAAATTCCAAAATATTAAAGCAGCTTATTGATGTCATACAACTAATTAGGAGCAGAGCAGCACAACTACAGCCCCAGGCGTTGCCTGCCGTGCTCCTTCCACCCCATTCCCAGTCTCCCACTGCACTTTCCTGTGAAAACTTTTGGAAAAAGAAAGGATCTACATTGGTATGAAAAAAGTATGTCTAATTTGCTGTTTTATATTACATTTCCATCCACCTTTCAGCACTGTGACTTATTTTTCCTTTGGTTTTAATATCAGTGCCGATTACAACAGGTCATTCTAATGAGTTATTCTACCAGACCATTAAAGCTCTGGGCTGTGGAGCGGGGAAGAGATTCTTTTCCCTACTCCCCTCATCTTTGGAAGTGATCTCCATTTTTAGAGATCTATGCATTAGAAAATCATGTTCTATGTTTTGGTTCTTGTTGTTTTGCCTTTTAAAATGTTAAATAGCACACACAAACTCACCTGTTGTTGAAAGATTAGAAATACAAAGGTAAAATAAAAAATATTACTTTCACATACAGTTTACAAGAATTAAATTGCAGTGATGTGAATACTGCTGCCTCTAAAAAGCATTAGCATTTTCCTCTTTTTTTTTGGTAAGGCCAACAGGAGTTTTGGGGGTTTGAGCAAGAGAGAGAGAGAGAAAAAGAGAGAGAGAGAGAGAGTGTTTGGTGCTAGAGACTAAACCAGGGCCTTCACTCTGAGCTATATCCTATATCCCTGGCCCTTATTTTATTTTTGTTTTGAGACAAGGACTCACTAAGTTCCTTAGGTGCAGAGGCTGGGCTCAACTTTTGAGGCTCCTGCCTCAGCCTCCCAGAATGCTGTGATTACATGCATGTGCCATCATGCCCAATAGGGGTTAAATTTTTAAATATCCCTTATGTCTTGCTCAGTAAGATTCAGAACTTAGAAAAACAAGCAAATTATATTTAATAGATATAGCCAAAACTCAAATATTTTAAATACCTATTCCAAAGATATGATTAAATAAAATACTAGTTAAATATTTATAAGTTACTTAAAATATATATCATTGAGGATGAGGCCTGAAGGTAAATGTTGTCTTGCAGGGGAAATTTTTCTGCTTTAACCTCTTCTTTTTGTTCTCCAGTAAACTGAGATCTCTGCCCTTGTAACAAAAAGGCCATGTGTATTGCAATTAGGAGGCTTTTGTTATGTCTTGTTTTCCTGTGGATGTCTAATTTCCTTTGCTTTTTGCAATTGGGTTTTAACTAATTTCAAAGTGACTGAATTGGCATGAGTTCTTAGTAATTTCCAAGCCATAGACTGGGAGAAAATATTTGCAAAACATATATCTGACAAAGGATTATTGCAAAAACATTAAAGAGTTCTTATACATCAACATAAAAAGACAAACAACTCAGGAGAAAGTGCCTTGAACAGGTGCTTCACAAAGGAAGGCATGCAAGGGGTCACCAGCATGTGGAAAAGTGTTCAATATCAGCAACTACCAGAGAAAGGTGAAGAGAACTCATGCTGGGCCACAACTGGGCACCCACTAGAATGACTAAACTTCAAAGGACTGACACACTAGAACTCTCCAAATTTGCAATTAAAGTTGTAAAATGATACAATCATTATAGAAAAATTCTATCAGTTTCCTTTGAAACTAAGCGTGCCCTGCACTATAGCCTGTAATTCCACACATATATTTACTCAAGAGAAATTAAGACTTGTACAAAAATATTATAGCAGTTGTACTCATAAAAAACAAAAACATGTAAGCAATTTAAATGTTTAAGAGGAGACAAACTATGATATAATAAAACAGTACTCAGCAATGAAAAAGAATTACCATTAGGGCTGAAGGTCATAGACTTTATGCCTACTGAAAGAAACCAGACACAGAAGAGAGCAGATGAGCAACTGAATTTACATGGGGTCCTGCAGCAGATGAAATTAACCTACAGATTGGGGAGCTGGGTTGGAAAAGGAGCAAAGAATCTTTCTGGGGTGAATACAGCATTCAATGTCTTCAGAGGGGTGTAGTAGCAAGTACATGTCTTTGTCAAAATTCATGGAATTGGGCATAGAAGTTTGGTATACCTCCTTGTACATAAGTTTGATCTTTAAAACAACTGTAAGGAAATATTGCACAATAGTTAATAGGTTTCCTTTTTGCATTGGTATAAAAAGAAATTCTCATTATTTTCTGTGTGTTCTAAGCTTTTCAAATAACAATATATTGACGATAGTGCAGCCCAGGCTTTTCATTGTTAAAGAAAGAAGTTACAACTATAAAAAGAAAAAAGAATTATATGTGTAGGTTTTTGCTGGAAATTGAGACATCAGTACCACTATAATCTTAGATGATGGCAGGTAGGTAGATAGGTACATAAATTATAGACAGATGTAGCCAAGAAGGGAAACAGAAGTAAATCTCTCTATATGTATATGCATGCTTACATGCACATCTCAATTTTTTTTCTTCAGAAAGTCCAGAAGATTAATCTAGGAAGATATGCCAAGAATAACAGATCTATCAAAATTAATGCTCTACCTCACAGATCTAAAGAAAATGTTCCTTAAATTCACCTGGAACCAGAAGAGACCCAGAATAGCAAAAGCAATCCTGGGCAACAAGGACAAGTCAGGTAGAACTATAATCCCTGATCTGAAATTATACTACAAAGCTACTGCAATAAAGTTAACCTGGTACTGGCTAAAAGCAGACCAGAGGATCAATGGAACGGACTGGAAGAAACAGCCACAACCAAAAACACACTCAACCACCTAATCTTTGGTAAAGGGGCAAAACAAACTCACTGGAAGAACGATAGCCTCTTTAATAAATGGTGCTGGAAAAATTGGCTTGCCACCTGCCAAAGACTGAAAATAGACCCAGGTCTATCACCATGCACCATGCGCCATGCACCAAACTCAAGTCAAAATGGATCACAGATCTCAGTATTAAAAAGAAGAGAAAGTAGGTAAAAATCTTGAAAACATAGGGGTAGGCAGGGAGTTCACGAACATAAACCAAACTGCCCATGAAATACTTCAAAGAATCAACAACTGGGATCTCATTCTACTGAAAAGTTTCTGCACATCTAAAGAAATCACCAGCAGAGTCAAAAGAAAACCCACAAATTGGGAAAAAATTTCAGCTGACTGTCCTTCAGACAAAGGTCTTCTATCTAGAACATATAAAGAATTAAAAAACATCAGTCCCCCCAAATTCAAAGACCCATTCCAGAAATGGGCAGCTGACATGAATACACACTTCTCAGATAAAGAAATACAAATGGCAAACAAATACATGGGAAAGTGTTCAACATCATTAGTCAGTCAAGAAATGCAAATTAAAGCAACACTGAGATTTCATCTCACCCCAGTAAGAATGGCTCTCATTAAGAAATCAACCAATAACAAATCCTGGCAAGGCTGTGGAGAAATAGGAACTCTTCTCCACTGCTGGTGGGAATGCAGACTGGTGAAGCCACTGTGGATTAGTTTAGAGATTCCTCAGCAAACTAGGTCAAGAAGTCCCATTTGCTCCAGCTATTCCCCTTCTGGGTATTTTCCCAGAAGATCTAAAAACATCATATCACAGTGATATATGTGCACCCATGTTCATAGCAGCGCAATTTGTAATTGCTAAATTGTGGAAGCAACCCAAACGTCCATCCACTGAGGATTGGATAAAAAAATTGTAGTACTTTTATTAATGGAATATTACTCAGCTATAAAGGAAGATAAACTCGAGGCTTTTATAGGTAAATGGTCACAACTCGAGACCATACTCATAAGTGAAATAAATCAGACCTACATGTGTAAGCATCATATTGTCTCACTACTGTAAAACCTGAAAGAGTGAATAAAAACTAGGAGGTATGACAGACATTGTGAAATGAAAGGAAAATGCTCAAAAGTAAAGGGCAACTGGGGTGTGGGAAAAGAGAAGCGAAAGAAGGAGAAATTATGTAAGTATGTATATACAGGATAGCTAACATAGTTGTAATACTGTCTTCTATTGCTCTACAGAAAGGAGCAGTTAATGATTACTTGTTTGATCAATCTTGTATGTCTCTATTTGTTTTCCTGAGAAACCACTTTGAAGATATCAATAAGTAATACAGCAACCATGGTTAATTTCCTGAAAAGAAAAAAAAAAAATTAATGATCATTCTTCCTTCCTTCCTTCCTTCTTTCTTCTTCCCAGCTACCCTTCTTTTTCATTCATTACTACTGATGGAACACTGAGCTGCTTCCCTGGCCCTTTTTAAATTTTTTATTTGGAGCCAGAGTCTTACTAAGTCACAAAATTTCTCAGGTTGGGTTCCAATTTGCAGTCTTCCTGCCTCAGCCTCCCAGAGTGCTGGGATTATAGGCATTCACCACCATGCCTGGGTAAACCTTTGTTTCTAAGTACAGTTCTCCATTAAAATGAACTGAGGCCCCTTGGAAAAATATTAATTCAAAACCTGGGGCAGGAAATCTAAAAGATAAGTCTGTACATTTGTTTACCAGAAAGTAGGAAGATATTCCGAAAGCGATAGAGATTTATCAAAAGGACATAAGAACCAGATTAAAGGGCTCCCACTGGCCAAATTTTAGACAATATATAATGGTAGTGATATTAGTGGACTGTACTCATGGAATAAGATAAAAATTTATGCATCTATATTGATAGAAATCTATTATAAATACAGTAATAAGTGTATAGAAAGGGGAATGTCTTATACATGTTAGAAAAAGTAGCTCTAAAGTGTTTAGGGATGAAAGGGTGTCACGTCTGCAGCTAATTCTCAAGTGAGTCAAAGAATATTCAGAAAGATAAATAATAAAGCAAAAGTAGGTCAAAATGTAAACAACAGGTTGCTTGGGTTGTACCAGAAAAAGCCCCCCTAGCCAGTCTGTTAGTTGCCTAGCAGGTAACAGTTCCTGTTACAAGTTCTCATCACTTCTGGATCAGATACGGCTGGTCACTGTGATGCATATTGTAAGAACCAATCAAAGACAGCCAAGTACTCTGCTTCTGTGCTTCCCCTTTCAACTCTATAAAAACCTCCCTCCCTGGGCCTTCAGGACCTGATATTTTGGGAATGATACCGATCAGTGCACATTGACATAAAATAAACCTGCCTCCAAAACCTGCATGTCATTTCAGTGTTTCTGCTTGCTATTGCATCATAAAAGTAGTATGTGGGAGATCCTTGTTTATCAAAGTGTGAAACTGTACCAAAATAACAAGTAAACAGAAGAAGAAGAGGAAGGAGAAGGCACGGAATAAGAGAAACCTAGAGGCTGAGAAAACAAAGAAAAAAACATGCAAGATATATAGGAAAGAGACCAAGAAAACATGTGTAAAGGGAAGTTTTCTCAATAAAATATTCTAAGAAAAATGACAGGGAAAATTTTTGCTTTCATCAACAGGGAAAATTTAATATTTTTCTTGTCCCTGCAGCCCCATCAACTGATGGATCGGGAGTTATGTGAGTGTGAGGACAGCTTTGCCTGCCTGCGTGTTAGAGACCAGCTCGACAAATGAGAATCTTTTTCCTACATCTGAGTGAGTAGATAGATTTCTACTCTGCGCTTAGATGTCTGACTGTAGAAATGTCTGACACTGGGGATTTAAAATGGAAAATATATACTAATATGCAAATAAAACCTTGCTGAAGAATAAATTTCTCTTTAAAAAGGTATAATTTCATTTTCATTATAGCCAAAAAATACAGATAAAGGTATGGTTTTAAAGAGGTTAGAGTACACTGAGAAAATTGTATATGCCCTGCGTGTGAAGAAAAGCAGAAATTTAACCATATTGGTCACCTCAAAACCTGTGCTTGAGGAAAAACTAACACTTATCAAATTCCTCTTATATGCTACAACTGTGCAGTGTATTTTATATATATTATCTCATTAAATCCATCAGCAAAATCCGGGAGGTAGTTATTATTTACACTTGCCAAATAAGGGAACTAAGCCTCATGCTACTAAAGAAAATTACCTAATTTCAAAAACAGCTAAGCAGCAGGGATCAAACCCAGACTGCACTATGGCAAAAGGTCACACTATTATAATAATTTGTTACTTCAAGATACCAAAATATGAAAATAAGAGTGATAAAATATTTTTCAAGCCAGACCTTAAAACACTATGAACAGCACAACCCACATGGAACAGAAGGTTAGGCTGCACAGCAGGGCCCTTCAGGTTTGAGCTGCCCCTGGGTTTGAGCAAGGACCCCTTTCACGTTCATGGAGGTTTTTTCCAACAAGCCACCTTCTGGTTCCTAACCAGAGACTGGGAGCAGAGAACCCATCCTAGATCCCAGGAGTTAACATACTTTACATGAAATCACTGTCATGTCCAAACTAATTTACTTCCTCATTCAATAAGGACTGAGTGGGCTTCAAGAGGTAAGAAAAGTGAAGGTACCTGACTCACCCGAAGCTCACAGTGGGGAACAGATGCCACCAAAAGCCTCTGGACCCACTAAACTTGCTGCTATTTTGTCTGCGTGAACCTACGTGGAGCATCTGAACTTACGAGACCAGGGATGAGTAGTAGAGTATATCCTGTATATATCAGAAAATATTTAAAATGTTTTATAAAAGATAAAGATAACAAAATTTACCACTGTAACAGTTTTTCTGTCCTCAGAGTGATACACCTCTAGAACTCTGTCATCTTTCCCAACTGAAACTCTGGGCTCATTAACCACTAAGCCTCCTCCTTCATTCCGTCCCGTAGTCCATGGTGAGCACCGTTACACTTTCTGTTTCTATGAGCTTGAGCATTCTAGGTAATTCTATTGTAAGTGGAATCCTACAGTATGTGTCCTTCTGTAACTGGCTTATTTTGCTTGGCAAGACATCTTCAGATTTCATCCGTGTTGTAGTTGTGTTGGAATTTCCTTCCTTGTAAGACCAAGGATTCCATGTACACATACATTACATTTTGTCGATCCATTCACACTTAGAAAGAAATCTGAGTTGCTGCCACCTTTTAGCAGTTGTGAATGATGTGCACATGGCTGAAAGGACTTTAAACTACTAATTTTCACAAAGACAGGTAACAGCCAAGGAACAACCTACATTTCGGCTGTAGCTAAGCAAAACACCTGCTTTCTAAAGACCACATTTTAGATTACAAAGGCTTTCAATAGTTTGTCTTGCTCTTCACACCTGTCAAATGTCTCCACCCTTCCTCATGTCACAGCCATTACATCCACCGCATCAACTTTTGGTTCTGTCTTTATCTTCCACCACCCTCGCAGCTTCTAACAGGTTCAGTCCATTAGCAAATCTGTGTCTCTGAGATGGAGTGAGCTTGCATGATGCCAGCAGCTCATAGATGCATGTGCCCTGGGGCTTCCAGATAAGCCGAGCAGCCATCCCCAGCGCCTTGTGTCACTGCCTAGCCCTGATGCTCAGCGACTTCCAGTTAACTCCAACTAGCTGATGACATTTGATGACGAGGCATAATCCGAGCCTAGGAATTGGAAGCTGAGAGCAGAGGTTGTGTTTATGTGACGAGAAAATGGTTGTCCAAAGAGGAAAAGCTGTTGGGTGGCTTTTATTTTAAAGTTCTTCTATTTTAGGAATGGAAAGAATAAAGACAATGCATCATGACCTACACAACATAATCCTCCTTCCTGAGATTGCTTATTACACTGACATCCTACAATGCCATTACAAAATGCAAACTACATGTTTGGGGACAGAGCCAGTCTCTTCCCAGCTCTGCGGATGACAGTGCTCATCCTGTCCTTCTGGTATTTTGGTGCAAGGAGAGGGCAGCATGTGTCCTGGGATTTTCACCCTGTTTTGTGAGATCTCAAACCCAGAGTCCTCAGATCTAAGAACTCTCTGGACCCACTTGCCTTGAAATCCACCCTCAGTTGCACTAACAAGAGAAAGAAAACCTCATGCCGACTGGCTGGGGGAATATGTCCTGGGGCCACCATGTAGGTGAGGACAGAGACCTTTCCACTAATGTGGCCACACTACTTATCAGACTAGATCACAGCGTACTCCTCAGTGTTACTGTGAAATGCAGAAACTCAATACTTTTTAAAAAATCTACACTCAATCTAACACTTTCAACACTAAGTAAAATCCACAAATAATGAAAACTGTACATCATTCAATTAGCCTTAATATTCTTTGAAGATAAGTTTTATTCATATGTGAACTGCTGCTTTATTTCAGGTTGCAAACTTCAGTCATAAAACATAATAAAAATTTTTATTTCCCAGTTTTCTGTCTAGGATCCATTTGGCATTATAGAAAATCCACTAGGGAAATAGAATATATGTTTTATTTATGCTCTTGTGGAGGTACTGCAGTTTTAGAGTACTCTGGCCCCCCATCACTTTTGGTCTCAGAGTTCAGCACTTTTTTAAACCAGGAAGAAGAGACACACAAAAGTGATAGAGGGAAAATGAGAAACACCACAGTCCACACGGTCCAGCACAGACATTGCTGGACTTTAGACATATCATCACCAATATGGATGAGCACATGGCAGTGCCTGGGGGATCGGCACCACTCACTTTGTAGAAAGAGGTCACTGTGGAGCTCAGGGAGTCTGTTCCACATAACCCAATCGGCTTCATCTGAGTTCAGGAAATAAAGAGCTAAATAAACAATATTCTGTCAAGGCTGTCAAATGATCATGAATTATAAAGATGAGAAAATTGCCTAGAAAAATATAAGAAAACAATTTGTCTCTACTTCATAAAAAAAAAAAAAAAACATTTTATTGATGCCCAAATGTTTTTCCCCTTGTATGTAGATCCAGTTAATATTATAAGTAAGTTGTAATTTTTTTAAAAAGCAGGCAAAATAGTGATAATGGCAGGTTTCTGCTTGATTATAGGACATTTTCAAGTGAAAGATACTCTGCTGAAATACATTACACATGATGAGGCTCTTTATCCTAAAATATTAGCCTTCCAGTACTCAAGAGGCTGAGGCAGGAGGATCACCATGAGTTTGAGGCCAGCCTAGGCTACATAGTGAGGTCGAGTCCAGCCTAAACTATGAGCAAGACTCTGTCTCAAAAAACAGCAACAACAACAACAAAGTCGGGAGCCCCTGGAGCTGGAAATTGGTCCTACGTGTGAGGGCAGGACAGAGCCAGAGTGCCTCAAGCAGTCAAGCTACCTCAGTCTTGAGAAAAACATCCTGCCTGGACAATTTTAGTCATTAATCACTAGGCAACATTGCCTCTCAGTGATACTAACTTTGTAAGGATATAAATTAATGCCCCTACTACTGTTGTTCATTCCTCTGGCCCTCCAAGGTAAAGAGGCTACTCCACCTGACCCCAGTTTTGTCTCTTGTTTTCATTTCCCTCATACCCACCGCCATTCCTCCCCAGGGTACGCCAAGAGACCAATGAGGTCCCTACGTTTGGCACCTGAACAGGACACTCAGTGAGACAGAATACAAGGGCAGGGGGTGCACTTCCCAAGAGCATGCAGCAGAAGGGGCAGCACATTTGTGAGAGCTACTATTCAGCACTGGAGCGCATGGTACTGGCACATCAGGTGTAAAGCACGGGTATATGTGTTCTCTAGGGCTAGAAAATATACAGGCTTCAAAGAAGCCAAAAGAGAAAAGGATATGGGAGTACAAGCTGAGGCCCAACACTCTCAGGGTTATATGTCTACAGAAGTGTTTGTTACATGTTTGACTCCTGTATTTAATTTTCTGGATGTTGGTTTGGAGGGGTTTTGTGACTGTAAAGGATTTGGCTCAGAATGCTATGTTAAAAATCAAGTCCCAAGCCTAAGTGGGACATGGAGGGGGAAGTAGCAGCACCTCCAATACAGCCTGAGCCCTCTAGCCTGGTCCAATTTAAGAAGGAAGGAGTGGTGGGGGACAAAAGGGACTCTTCCCACCAGAGAGGTGTTTGCCTGTGAGCTCTGTCTCACAACACTCGATGGAATTGACTGAGCCACAGTAAATTCCGGCTATTCTGACCTTTTCAGCTCAGAGAAATTTTACTGCATCACAAATTGGAGTTTGCACCTCTCAGAGAGGAGAGCCATTTTCTCCATCTCCCTTGCAAATGGCACTAAAAGAAACCAGATGGGCAGGGCAGCCAGTGGTTTTCAACATATCTACCATGTTACTGAGGTTCAAGTCCCCAAAAAACCCGGGATAAGTTATACGTCATTATGAAGCTATACCTTTTAAAACCCTTAGAGAGTTAAAACAAGCTGTTGCTACTTACGGCCCTACTGCTCCCTTTACCTTCAGTTTAGTAGAAATTCAAGGACAACAGATTATGGCCCCAAATGACTGAAAAGGAATAGCTAAAGCATGTTTAAGTCTGGGTGATTACTTGCTGTGGAAAGGAAATTTCTTTGAATATTGCACAGATCAAGCAGCTCATGAAGCTGTTCACAACATAACTGTTACAAAGGGTATGCTAACTGGGGAAGGTGCCTTTGCCATCACAAACAATCAACTGACCTTTCAGTTACCAGCATCTGAGCAAACCAAGATGGCTGCCGCTAGGGCTGGGAGGAAACTTCCTTTTAAGGGCGAGGCATCCCTCGAGATTTCACTGCAGGCTTATTGCAGGCTAGTGAGGGATCAAAAGTAACACAGAAGCTAGCAAACTAATAGTTAAACAGCTGGCCTTTAAAAATGCAAATAAATGGTGTACAAAGGCTGTAAGAGGCCACAAAAACTGGGCTATGTTGCCAGAGATGGCTCAGATCTGTGCTGATACTACTCCGTCCTATGTACAGGGGGCTGCCTCCGTGGCAACTATTACTCAAACTATTCAGCCACAGCCTGGAGGAAGAAAAAAAAAAAAAAAAAAACACAAGGCCATTTGTTTTCATTGTGGGGGCAAAGGGCACTTTGTCTGGAACTGCTCTGCTGCACCGATAAAGGCAGCTCAGCCACTGTCAGTCTCTTCAGCTGAGCCTTGTACTAAGTGTCAATGAGGGTATCACTGGAATAATGAGTGTAGATCTAGAACTGCTGGGAAAAGTTGGCCCTTTCTGGGAAACCCCCATTGGAGCTTGCCACGGCCCCATCAAATAATGGGGGCCACCTGGATGGCTGCCGTGGGGAACCAGGTATTGGACACACTCAGGTACCTGGCATGTGCTCCCTGCTCCTATCTCTTCCCTTACCTGCTGAATGCCAAGGGCACTGATCCCTTGTGGCTCTATGGTGGGGAACGCCCTCCTGCCTCATTCTCCTCCGCCACACTCCTGTCGCATGCGAGCCTGGGCTTTGGACCATGCCCCTGCAGGCCCAGCTGCCATGATGTGGGGGTGCAGGTGAACCCACTGTACAATGCATCCGGTGCAGGGGGTGCTCCGCCAGCAGATGCAGCTGCACAGGGCCCGGGACACAGGAAGCCCAACCGCCACCGTGCAGGAGAGATCACTGCCAGGCACCGTGAAGTATGAAATGCCTGAGCTTCCAGCAGAAATGTGGCTATTATCACTGCAAGGACTGCAACATCCACTGGGAGAGTGCATATGTGTGGTGCATCCAGGGCACAAACAGGGTTTACTTCAAACAGTTTTGCAGAACTTGTCAGAAACCTTACAACCCTTACCGAGGGAAGGATATCACCTGTAAAAGCAGTAAAAGACCAAAATGTTCCTACGCAGTAAGACTTTGCCACATGGACCCCAAACACCCCCATCATCAAGACCTGAGCAATGCAAGGGCAGATGCATGTCCTGTGACGGCGCCAGTACTTGGAATCCAGGCAGAAACAAAATATCCAGTGGCCAGAGCAAAAGTGACAGTGAACCCACACAGTGGCTGGCCACAGCCCCTTTCCCCTCCTCCCAACTAACGGCCGTGGCTACAGGGCAGTAACTTCACGCTGCTTGGGGCAGGGGGTGTGAGCAGGCACTGGAGCCCATTCCCAAGAATAAAGCCGGACTACTGAGGTCCTACTAGCAGCTGGCCAAGCTCCAAGGTGATTAAAATAGGGGCTGCTGCCTCCTTGGCAGCCACGCCCTCTTGCCTCCCTGCTCATGGCCACTCCCATTCACTTGCCCACAGGGCCCTTCCCCCAGCTCACTGCTGCTGTGGTCCAGGTGCTACAGGACACACTGGGGTGCCAGGTAGAATGGAGGACAAAGAGGCCAAAGCCAGGGGCGGGGATGGAGGAGGCCACCCAGGGAGAAGCTGGCAAAAAACTAAAGCTAGATGGGCACAGGGAGGATGGCAAGGACAGAAATGAGGAGCTGAGGGGACAGACAGGGAACCTCGATCACGAAGCAAAGGAGGAGATGGTTGTGGAGGCTAGCAAGTTGGCATGGGAATAGGGCATGAGAAGCCCTGGGCAGCCAGGGGACCTGCTGGTGGTAGCTAGCCAGTGCGCAGGCCCTGGGGAGGAACAGGGCCACCCAACACAAGCCTGGCCATGCCAGGACCACACTAGCTGATGCTACACTCTGTGGCACCACACGTGGCAAAGGCAACAGCAGGGCCAGAGGGGTGACACAGGGGCTGAGTGGCTGGCAATGGATGCCCAGGTGACCTAGAAGCTGATGGGACCCGGCAGCAGTGAAGGGGAGAAGGGAGCAAGGGATGAGCCCCTCGTGACCTTCGTGACAAGTGTCTCCAAGGCAGAGGGGATGCTCACGGTCACCCTGCTGCAGACGTACAGGGCCTCTGCCCTGAGCAGTACTGCTTCCTGCAGGACTTGGTGCTCCAGGCGCTGTGCCAGACCATAAAGCGATAAACTACTGCTTCGTGTTGACACGTGCCAAGGAGAGCCCAGGTGTGAGTGATTTTATTCTAACATAATGGATCTAGCCAGTAGCTAGATTCCCTCTCGCATCAACTTGACCCTGCAATTAGGGTCCATCTTATGGATAGATGCACATTTTATGTTCTGGAATTTTTAGAGGTAATTAATTTAGCTAGCCAAACTAAGTTGAACGAACTTTTTCAAGTATACCCCAAGAGTGTTTGTGTGTCTACTCCTAGATATTTCACTGATCCTTTTAAGGGGGATCCTAACAATGTCCTGATAATTGTCTTTGAGAGTGTATGGAAAATGGAAATAATGACCGAGATTATTAGTTTGCGACAGGATTCAGAAATCATGGGAAGCAGAAACATTGTCCTCGGAAAGGAGTCACATTGTCCTGAGGCTTGCAGACGATATGGCCTGCAACCCTAGAAATCACAGACCAGCTACCATGTTTAGTCACAAGAATACAGAATTAAATGTATACAGAGATGACCCAGAAGTGGATTATAGAAGCTATGAAGTGATCATAAAAAATTTTTTTATAAATATTAACTGGAAGGGCTCCACCTAGTACTCCTAGGTTAAAACATCTTCTTTCTGATAATAAAAGCAATATTCCTACTTATATGACAAGATATGGTAAAAATGGTGTCTTGAAATTTCAAGATTCTAAAAAAGTTATCAAAACTTGCAGATGCTTTTAAACAGATGCAGCAATTACCCCAAACTGTTCAGATTAACCTTAAATGATTTTCAGACTTTCTTTGGTAATATTAATTGGTGCCACTCAGCTTGTGGGATAAACTCTCTATTGTTATTAATTGTCATTATCCTCAGACAAGTTAATTCACTTTGCTTCTGTTTCCACAGATGGGTCATCTTAGGTGAAGGGAGGCTATATGACAGCTTCATCTTCCAAAATATAGGATACAGGTTTCTCACCATACAATCAAAACTAAATTACAAAAACAAGGCGAGGGGGAATCATTCCATCCCACTTCACTTTGCAACATATACTGTTAAATTTTTAAAATTTTACAAAAGATGGAAATACAACAGCAGAAAGACAATTCAATCAGGTAAAGCCAAAGAAGCTAATTTGGTGTCCAGAATATGTTTGTGTTTTGCTAAAGCATGCTGTCTGGCTGCATCATGAACTCAGAACTGGAGAAGAAGTTGGTTCTACCTTTCAGGGAGCTGGTGTGCACTCCTGTGACAGTGATGCCTCAGAGACCACTCTGTCGCTAATAGATCAGAGATAAAGGCCAGGAGGCACCCACATGCTGGATGTGGTGATTCTCGGACACAGCCTGAGTTGGTAGGTCCTTGAAGAGGTCAACAGCAGCAGGACCTGGGTGATGTGTCCTTCCAGGACAATGTGCACAACAAGTAAAAAAGAGATAAGAGTACAGTATTATGAGCTTCTCTAGAACAGGTCCTGGATTTCTGCCTGTGTCCCCAAGAGCTGTGGGTCTGTCACCTGGAGCCTGACCCTCTAGGGCTGGGATAGAGACCTGCCCTTTCTCCCAGCTCCATGCTCAGCACCTGGGCCCACAGATGTCTTTGTGATCACTAACTTTGCCTAACAAACTCATGCCACAGTTATTATTATTTGTTTCCTCAAGCATAAACAGAATACCCGTTAGGTAGTTAACAGAACAAAGACTGTACCCATGTGGAACCTTCACTATGAATACCTTGTTCTCATTTTTGCAGTTATTACCATTAGGATTATTGCTGAGATCTCCTAACTTGAGAACGTTGGTGTACACTCTTTGAATGGGACAATCTAGCGACTGCCATTTAGAGTTCTAGGACCTCAAGCTCTCTGAGTGAAAAAGGTCTAACCTCAGAGACCTCAGTTCTTTCTTCCACCTTCACATCTGTTCCATTGCCTGTCTTTGAACCTAGAAAACAGTACTGGTCAGGGAGGCTGCAGGGTGCTGGTGAGAGAGCAGCCCTGGGTCTCAGGTGTCTTGGACACTGTAGGACAGCCTGACACCAGAGAACAATTCAGGCAATGTTTTCTATGCTCCAAGGCTCTGTGTCACACATCAGGAGAGAACCCCAGATGTCAAAAGGCAACCTAGAATTCACAAGGATTCTAAACATGGTTATCAGCTTTAGGACATTGACCAGTGATTGAAGCTCATCAGTTCTTTTTGCTAATGAGGCAGCCCTCTGAGCAGTCACTCCCCGACCGTGCTGAGGCAGTTCACAGAGACACCCAGAGAAGACAGAGTCACAGGCCAGGACCAAGACAGAGTCACTTTACCACTTCAGCTCAGTCAGGGCCAAGAGAACACACAGTCCCTGGAAAGAACACAAGGCCGCTCTGCCTGACAGCCAACTGCTCCGCAGGAGCTGCCCCCTCCTAAGATAGCACCATTTGCCCCATGCACTCTGCCTCCTGCCACCTGGAGTGTACTGGTCACTTCTCAGAAGAGCCCAGAGAGCCCAAGCAAAGGGACATGGTGGGAAGGGCACTAGGTCAGGCAAGGGCCACCAGGACTGGCATCCAGGGATTCCCTTGGACATTTGGCTCCTAGCCTTGTCAGTAGATAGCCAGGTGCCCAGTGGTCAACGGCATGAGTGCAAGTTACCATGAGTATATGATATTGTGTGTGTGCTCATCTCATTTATGATTACCTTATATGTATCTTTTTATAATTATATGTTTATGTATTAATATTGATATATAGATATATTATGTTATATTTATTTGTATTGTGTGAATATGTATATTTGTAAGTATAATTATGCACTTTCTTCACTGTTTACTGAAGTGCAGGTATAGCTCCTTATATATGAAGTGTGATGAAAAACATGTTGAATGGTTATACATTTTTAATTACAGTAAATGATACATTGGCATTAATTCCCCTCAGAATACTCTCTCTCACTTCAAACATACTAATCCTATCATACTTGTCACCTTCTGAAGCAGTTCTGAAGGTCCTCTTTTGTGAGTGTCTTTAGTTGTGCTATTGTACCTGCCTTGATGTTCCGAATCAATTCAAAATGTTTACTTTTCACGGTCACTTTGACTTTGGGCAAGCACCAGAAGTCACACAGTGTCAGATCTGGTGAGTAAGATAGATGAGAACACACCATAATGTTTTTATTGGATAGAAATTTCTGTAAACATTTTCCTCTCCTCCCCCAAGACCAGACCTGAGAATTTATTATCTTCTCCTGCATCTCTCTTTCCTACAAACATTCTTCTTTCAAATAAGGTAATTTATGATTTCCAGTTTCCTGCTTCTATTTAAGGTTCCCCTACAGTATGTCATCTCTGATTCATAATCCTTATTTGTCGTGATTATTACCCATTTCACAGATCCATATCTCACTGTCATTTCTCCACCCGTGCTTCAAGAACACTTTCTTGATTAAATACCATTTTTTTACAAGATTTCTTAAACAATTTTCTTCAGACAAGGCAATGAATATATTTTTCCTGATGTTCTACAGGTACAGGAATGTCTGTGCTTTGCCCTGACTAGTATATGGGTCCTAAATCCTATTCCACTCCCTTTAATAAGCCAAAAATGCTAGTCAGATTTCCTTTCCTCTCTAAAGAATTTACTTTTTCTTGTTGGAATCTTAGTCTATTTTTTCTTTATTCTTTTTTTTTCCAGTACCGGGAATTGAACTCACGACCTTGCACTTGCCAGGCAGGGGCTGTGCTGCTGAGATAAATCCCCAGCCCCTTTCTTTATTCTTATAATTCAAAAATTTCAGCAAAATGCTTCAAGGTGAATTTGGTTTTGTAGTTTACTCTCTCTGCTCTGGGTATCAATAATTACAGTCCATCTGGAGATAAACTTTCCCTACAATAGGGAAATTTCCCCCTAGTATATGTTGAACAACTGCTTTTTGTTCATAGGTTCCTCTTTCACCATCTGAGTCTCTTATTTTTCACCTGTTACTGTAGATTCTAGATGTTCTCTAAAATATTATGGTTATCAATTTCCTTCTACACTATTCTGATCCTCTCTTTGGTCTTCATCTACCACCTTTCTCTTTTTCAGTATATGGGCCAATTTCTTTAAGATTTCAGAAATTGTGTGATTGTAAGTCCCCGATTATTTTCTACAGTTATGTCTCCTTGAGAATTCCTATTACTTTTTATCACAGGTTATCTCAAGCTATAGTAGCTGCCCACTTGATCCCTGGAAAGCTACTGTACAATCCCTGTATTAGAACTGACATCAAGGTCAATTCTAACATTAGAAAGAAATAGTTAGGGATTTGAATGCACTCTTGCACAATATCCCAACGGCTCTAAAGTTAGCACTTTCTGCAAGGCCACTAAATGGGATTCTTTTCTATCCCACACACCAGAGTACTTTGACTAGACTGCTCATTGTTTTGGTAATGTGTTCCTCCACAGTTACGAACACTGGCTGGTTGTGCCTCAGCAAGTAGCAAACTAATGCTTAGTGGGAGCCATAGATCATTCTATTTCTTGGGCTAAGTTTAAAACAAATTGTTCTCAGCTGCACAGCAGAGAGGAGACCTCATTCCTTGTAGGCTTCCAAGAGCAGGCCTCTCCTTCTCCAGGTGCTAAAGCATCAAAACCATCAGTAGGATCTCTCAGGCTGGCATGCCTGGCAAGCTCCTCCTGCACCCCCAAGAACAGTGGGCAGGCCAGGTCCTTCCTGAGTGGGACTTCAGTGGCCTGGAGGTGGGGCTGCCCTGCTATGTGCCTCCAGCCACCGCCCCACCAGGGCCTGGGAGAGTGAAGAGCCAGTCGGCATTCTCCTGTGCAGCTATGGGAGAACTTGCAGTCTCAGCCACGCTTCAGGTTCTGGGGGGCCCCAAAAAGGGGCCTGAAGGAAACAAGCTCAGGAGAATGTGCACAGGCCTGCCTCCGTGTCCCAGACCTAGGACTGCCTTCTCTGGCCCAACAGCCCTTGCAAACCGCTCATTCATCCAACACTGGCAACTCCTCCATTCCACAGTGTGACTGACTCTCTGCTCGGACCTTAGCTCAACCTGAGAATATTTCATTTGTCACTGTTGTCTCCCAACTGCCTTACACATATGTGAAGCATAAATGAAAACTGTATCTGTTGTCACTGTCATCGCTGTATAAAAAGCTTTCAAAAGTTCTATTTTCACAAATTAGTGTGGTTTTTCATTTATTTATTCCTAGAGTCAAAGCTATGAACATTTTTCTTTCCTTTTATCATTATTTTAATCACAGGCATAATATATGCTTATTGAAAGAAAGTACCACACAAATTCATATAAAGAAAAAAAGAAAGGCTCCTATTTGCCTTTGAGATAATCACCATGAACAAACTTGACATATACATTTCCAGTTTTTGATACATACAAGGTACGACTGAATAATACAGGTTTAAGTTTTATCTTTTAATTTATTATAGTAAAATATGCATTGCCATTCATCTCCCTCAAAACTCATCTCCTCCTCGCTTCAAATAACTATCCCATCATTCTTGCCACTTTCTGAAGCAGTCCTGGAAGTCCTCTTTCATGAGTGCATTTAGTTGTGTTGATGCGGCTGCCTCGGCATCCTGAACCTATTCAAAATGTTTATTTTATCCTGGTCATTTTACTCTGGGGAAGACCCAGAAGTCACACAGTGTAGGTTCTGCTGAATAAGGTAGATGAGGACATCCTATAATATTGTTATGAGCTTATCTGTCCATCGATGGCACTTGGCAGCAGCACTTACCATACTTTTGATCACACCTTGTAGAGACACTCATGAAATAAGACTTCCAGAGCCACTTCAGAAAGTGACAAGAACAATCGCATAAGTATTTCCAAAGCAAGAGGGTGACTGAAATTCACCATTCAAATTCACTGAATTTATTAGTTTTCATTTTTGTTGGAGTCTTTAGAACTTGGATATATAAGATCACTTCACCCTCCATAGGGTGAAGTAATCTTGAATATGTTCTTGAATTTAAATGGCTTTTCTTTAGGACTTTAGGAATTTCTTACCCCCCCCCCAAAAAAATCTCAGGGGCTTTATGAATATTACACATGTCTTACAAAAAAATGCTTAAAAGGAGTTCATCAACCAGAAATGAAATGAGACTAAGTAGTAAAATGAAACTAATGTAAGTATAGCAATCCCTTTTCAAAGTGGGACTAAGTAGTAAAATGAAACTATATGTAAGTATAGCAATCCCTTTTCAAAGTACTGCACTGCATATAACTGCACTGCACTGCATATATGTACTGCACTGCATATAACTATATGTTGCATTGTAAGACATAAGGGTATTATATGAAACTGAGGATTGAACCCAGAGCCTTTAACACTGAGCTACATTCACAGCACTTCCTTCTTTTCTTTCTTTCATTTTTTCTTTCTTTCTTCTTTTCCTTCTTTTTTCCCACTTTTTATTTTGAGACAAGACCTCCCTGAGTCAGTAAGTTGCCCAGGTTGTGCTCAAATTTGCAATTCCCTTGCCTCAGCTGACCAGAGAACCGGAACTATAGACAGGTGCCACTATGCCAGTTGAAGTACATAATAGCATCACTTAAATTTGGTATAAAAGTTTAAAGACAAAAGTGTTAACCATAACTGCAGCGATAACAATTTGCTAATGGTTACCCAATAAGCAATACCAACTGTGAATAACACAACAGAATGCATTAAAAACTGGGGACAGTAAGAGGAAAATTTTCTACAGAATCAAGGTTTAGTTGTTATCCACTTAAAATAATCATTTGTAACTGATTTTATATGTCTTATCATAATCACAAAAATGGAGTACATACACAAAAAATATATCCAAGAAACAAAATATACTGCTGTAGTCTCAGTGGAAGACAGAAAGAGAACAATAAAAGAATGAACAGATTGCAAACAGAGAATGAAAAGAAATGGAAGTACAAAATTCTTACTTAGAAATAATTAGTTTGAATCTTAATTGAGTAGGTATTCAATCAAAAGGCACACTTACTGAATGAATCTAAAGCATGACCCCAGAATATGCTGCTGACAGAAAGTCAGTTCACCTTTAACAACACACAGAGACTGAAAATGAAGAGATGGACCCAACAACAAAGCAAGAGTAGCTATCTGCATATCCAACAAAACAGATTTTTCAAACAGAAACTGTAACAAATGAAAAAAGGAGGTCATTACATAATGACACAGGGCAAATTCATCAAGAGAATATAACAATTGCAAACATATATGAACATGTATTCAACACTGGGCACCAAATATATGTAAAGCAAATGTGAAGCGATCTGAAGGAATGCCAATACAACAACAGAAGGAGACTTTAATACCAGACTTTCAACAAAGGATAGACCATTCACACAGGAAATCAATGAGGAAACAGCAAATTTGAAGAATACTACAGATCAAATGGAGCTGATAGCCATTTACAGGCCATTACAAACAAAAGCAGCAAACAACAATTCTTCCCCAGCATACAAAGGACATTGTCCAGTACAGATTGCATGTTGGCCACTAAGCAAGTCTTAAGAAATTTCCAAAGACTGAAATAGTGTCATGTATCTGTTCTTGCCACACAGGTATAAAACTAGAAATCATCAATGGGAGAAAAAATGAAAAATTCACAAATACGTAGAAATTAAGCCACACCCTCCTGAAGAACTACTGGGTCCAGGAAGAAATTATGGGGAAATAAAGTACCTTGCGACAAACCAAAATGAAAACCAAAACCCTGAACTTAGGGAATGTAGTAAGCAATTGAAGAGGGAAGTTTACGTAGATGAATGCCTGCATAATGACAAAAGATCCCAGACAAACCATCAACTTTACACTTCAAACAAACAAAAGCTTGAATTAAACTCAAAGAAAGAAGGAAAATAGAAAAGAGCAGAGCAGAAAGAAGTGAACTACAGATTAGAAAAGCAAAAAAAAGATCAACAAAAGTTGCTTCTTAAAAGATTCTCAAAGCTGACAAACTTCAGCTATGCTAAGAAAGGAAGAAGACTCAACTACATAAAATCAGAAATGAGAGTGGCCTAATAATCAACATACAAGAATCAACACAATCTACTATGAGCAATTATACACCAACAAATTCAATGACATTTCTAGGAGAAATGTTGAAATTTCTAAAAACACACACTGACCAAGACTGAAACATGAGGAAAGGTAAAATCTGGAAAATAAATAATGAGTAGCTGGATTGAATCAGTATCAAACACTTCCCAACAAAAACAGATTATGGGGAATTCTACCAAACATTTAAAAGAAAATTAATACTGTTCACATACTCTTCTGAAAAGGGAAATAGAGGTAATACTTTCAAATTTATTTTATGAGGCTACCATCACTCTGATTAGAACCCAAAGACACTACAAGGATGAATTTTTTTGTTTATTACCATGTGTTAATTGTAAATATTAATGGTTTTCAATGTGACAGTTCAATACAAGCATACAGCATGCACTGATCAGGTCTAGACCTTCAACCCACCCTCTCCATCTCTCAGGCTCTAGCAACCACTACCTTACATCCCAAAACAAAACAAAACAACCCCCCACACACACGCTAACCTGCACCCAGGTTATTTTCCTTTTTAATTTCTACATGTGAGAGAGAACATGCAGTTCTTGGAGTTCTGCATCTAGCATATCACATCTAACATAATGACCTCCAGTTATATCCCTATGGTAAATGACAAGGTCTTATTCCATTTTTATGACTGAACAGGATTCTATTATGCATATATACCATATTTTCTTCATTCACCCATGGATGGGCACCTAGTTTCCTTCAATACATTTTAGATATTGTGCATACTGCCTCAAAAAGCATGAGGCATGCAAATATTCCTTTAGATGATAGATACCAGAAATGATATAAATAGCTGGATCATATGGTAGATCTTTTTTCATTTTTGGCAACATTAAATACTGTTCTTCATAAGGGTTATGCTAGTTCACATCCCCACAACCATAGATGAGCATTCCCCTTTCTCCACATCCCTGCCAAAACTTGTTAATTTTTTTATAATAGCTCTCCTACCTGGGGTGAAAGCTATCTTTTTTTTAGGTACTGGGAATCGAACTCAGGACCTTGTGCTTGCAAGGCAGGCACTTGTGCCACTGAGCTGTATCTCCAGCCTGAAAGCTATCTTTTTATAGTTTTGATTGTCATTTCCTGGATAGCTAATGAGCACATGATTTATTACTGGATTTGAAAACACTAATTTGTGGTATGTATGTATGTCTATGCATGTATATAGTAGTGCCAACTCTTTGTGAAGTTTAAGCCTTATTAAGTGCAGAATTATAAATGCTAAACATGTAAAAACATCCATGGAAGTTCAGATTCTGATAATAATTTCATACCTAGAACTATGCATTTTGAAAGATTAACTGTATGTATTGAAAAAGAGAATAAAAGCTTAAAAGTATCACACTGAAAATTTACAAAAATAAAATGAGTAAGAAATTTAAATTCTGTCCCTGCATTGTTGTGACAAAGATATTGATTGGGAAAGCTGGAGTTGAGAACAATGAAGATCCTGAGAGTAAAAATCCCTGAGAACTGCCCAAATGACAAAGTGAACATCACATTTTTAAGGGTGATAAAATTACTAGACCTGAAGCTTAAGATCGCAAAAGGATGAAAAAAAAAAAAAAATACCAAGTGATATCAGCCTCTCAAGGGGACTGAATGGACTAAGTTCTGACTCTGACAGGATGGGCAAGCGGAGGCAGAAGAAGGGGTCCAGAAGTCTCAGGAGGGTGCAGCACCCACTGTCCTGGAGAGTGGGGGAGGGGAGGGCTGTGGCTGAGCTTCTTCTCCCTGCCCCTCCCTGACCCCAGGACCCCTTTGTGATGAGGAGGCCACAGCTCTGCCATGCAGTCCTGGGACTTCTCCCTACCCCCAGAGAGAATTCTCAGGGCTCAGTTGCCTGAAAGTAACACTGCGATTCAGAAGATGGAGAATTTTCTCATTCCTCTGAAAAGCCTTAGCGCCACATGGCTGAGCCCCAGCTCCACTACCTTTGCGATGGATATGATCCTTGCCTTTGTGTGTGGACTGGGGCTCTTCTTTCTATTACTGCTCTGGCTCCAGGGTCAACCATCCTTACCACCACCCAGGCAAAGAAAAAGCATCAGAAATATAAGAAAGTCTCAGCCTTGGCCCAGCAGAGAATGATTCTCTCTCCTTTTATCAGTTTCCACTTCCCCAAATGAAGAAGAGAGATGAAGAGAGATTGCTGAGAGGAAAATCTCAGGAAAGAATAAAACATCATTTCTTTGGGCCAGGGCAGAAACAAAGGAGGACAGCAGGACATCTGCCCGATGCTCTAAGACTATTTGTGTGGTTTGCTGACAGAGTAAAAGAGAGCACAGTGACCGAGTGGAGGACAATTGGATGCGTGAGAGATGAGGCTCTTTGGGGAGAAATAGGCCCTGAGCACTGGTTCATCATCCCCTTCCCCTGTCAGGAGCCTCTGGGCCCAGCCTTTGCTCCGAGCTGGGCAGATCTGAGGGCTCTGAGCTCTCACCTCCTGTCACAGGCTGGAGCTGCCTCGGACCCAGAATCCTGCCTGAGGGTAGCAATGCTGCTCTAGAAATGAGTCTAAGAGTCCTGAGAAGAGGAGAGAACATACCCATGGTAAGTCTCACAGAGGAATCCTCTGTGTGTTTCTGGGAGGAGGACAACAAAAATATTTTTATATCCATTTCAAATATGGATCAAAGGAAAGAAAAAACATGGGCTCCATTAATTCAATGTCAATTATCATGATATTCATGAATACTGATGTTTCTCAGTGTGTCCGAGATAAAGAGCAGAATCAGGCCTGGGCCTCTCACTATTTTCCTTCTTTCTCTGTGTTCAGTGCAGATGCGGTGGAAGAGCAGGAGTAGGAAGAGGACTGGAGCTCTCAGAGGTCAGGCTCTGCACTTCAGTCCTGCGGTTACAGAACTAGCATGACTTTGTCTGTCCCTGAGGGACCAGAAATGTCAGCGACAGAGCCCTGAGAGAGGGGTGGCTGTCAGCAGGAACGATGCTTCTCAGATTCCTGCTCAGAACGAACCTGTGCTGGCCAGGGGAGACACCGCCCATTGGGCAGTGCAGAGAGCAGGAAAGCAATACAGCTTAGACTAGGAAGTGGGCCCTCCAGGTCCAACTGAGGCCCAGCTGTACAACTGGCTGAGGCTGATTCTCTTGGGAGATGACCCCATCCATCCAGCAGAGCACAGTTGTGAGGATCACGGATGTTGAAAGATGTGGAATCACTTTGTACTGACGAACTGCCGCCCATCTGTATACAAGGGACCACTATCAGCCAAGGCCGGAGGACACAGGACAGTGATGCCTGGGTTCTGAAGTTAAATCTCCTATGGCGTCCTCTAAGAGGAATTCCTTCTCTCCCCTATAAAATCTCAATGCATTCCTTATGCTTCATGCTTTATACCTCAGTTTCCTACTTCCCACAGTTTGCAAACTACCAGGTTTCAGAGAAGTTGGATGAAACCCTAACTTCCCCTCCGAAAAGGCGAAGCACTTTCCCCTTTCTTCCTTCCTCCCAAGGCCTGTGATGTCTCCAAGCAGCACTGGACTGACCTAGGAGGGAGAGATCCTGGGAGTGGGGGAAGTTAAGACCCTGAGATGAGGGGCAGCAAGAGGACTGTGAGGTTGGGGTGCGGTGCAGGGGAGGGGCTACGGTGCACACGGGCTCATCCCTGCCCATGGCTGCAGCTGTGCCTCCTGTTTATTACAGCTTCCATAAGTGGCTTCCTGACCAAAGAAGCTCTCAACAGCGCTTATAGCAACAATATCCTACTGCGGTGGGCACAAGTCCACCCGCCACAGCCCCGCATGTGGAGGCTGCCGCTCTGTCCCAAGTAGATGGTGCCCCCTCTCCCCTCACTCAGCACCTTCTACCTCTGGCCTCTCCATCGCTGGGCTGGTCCACAGCCTCCTCGGATCTTGTGTGCTCACCCACATCCCTTACGGCCTTTCAGCCCCCAGAGCCCCTGCTTCCCCCGGGAGGAACTTCATCCCGGACACTTGCAGTTTCCCTCCCACCACCATAGCACCCCCATCCTGCCACAACCCCACAACCCTGGTGAGACACAACAGAGAAGCCAGAACAGGAGCTTGGCCCTCACCAACTCTTACATCTCAAAGTCTGAAGACCCAATTTCACAAGATATGGAGCCAGCTTTTCTGGGGTCTGCCCTCTCTGCACAGCAAATCCTTGGTGGATGCTGCCTGAATCTCTCAGAATCTTCTCCTCTACAGCCTCCCCCATTTTTATTCAACAAAATCTCAAATCTTTCCCTAGTTCAAGTGCAGGATAAAATGTACCAACAGCCCCTCTCCTGCCTGGACCCCCAAGCCCCTCCCTTGATTCTGTCCACTGCCGAGATCCAGACCCCTCGTCTAGGTCAGGTGCAGTCTCAGGCCCATCTCCAATCCTTTCCCCCACCCTTCCTCCCACATTATTCACCCCACAATAGGGACTGTGGAGCAGTCTCCTCCCCGCTGAAACTCGACACCCAGGAGCGTCCTTATTAAGAACACAGACCCTGAGTGACGAGCTCCACAATCAGTGGTCCAAAGCTCTCAGGATGTTTACCGCCCTTTCACTCCCAACCTTTGGAAAAACCACTAGGCCTCTGCCACCCCTCCTAAGGGTTTTTCAATCAGCTTGGAGCACTGGAGACTACTGGAGTAACACATTCAGAGTCACCTATTCAGTGCCAATGGGACGTGCCCTGCGAGATCCAGGAACCTGCAGAACTCACACAACCTCACTGTGATATCGCTCATACATGACAGGCAAAGGACAAACCTATCGCCTCAGAGTGCTCCTCCATGTGCACTGGCGGCTGCAGCAAGGAAGTGCAGGAGGTGAAGTTCCAGCCAGAGAAGGACTGGGACGGGAAATGGGGGCCATAGTTTAGGTAAGGTCCCCAAAGACCTCTCCAGGGCCTTGGAAATCTGCTCGGTAAACTCTCCAGGGGCAAATTCTGCACAGAGAAATAGATGCCAAACATCATAGACAGCGATGTAGGAAATGACAAGAGTCGCCTTGAAGACACACTGAAAATGCATTTGGGTGTGAAGTCAAGGCAGGTTCAGGAGGGTCGGATCCCTTGGAGATTGCGCCGGTCCTTGCTTTCTGCCCATGGAGCTTAGGCCACCCACACAGACAGCAAAATTCTAGTCATCTTCAGGAGTCACAAAAGCTTCCCTCTCTTAACCTATGTACTCTGAAGACCCTGGAGGTGCACGTTACAAGGCTGCAGCAAGGAAGTGCAGGAGGTGAAGTTAGAGCAGAAAAGGACTGGGCCTCGCCCTCAGGCTTACTGATCCCTAAACATCAGTACTCACAGAAGAGAGAGAGCCACGTGTCTGCCCTGGCTAATAATGGTGAGGGGGCACCATCCCAGAAAAACAGGAATACTAAGGCCATAAAGCTTTTCAAGTTGAAGAGGCTCCACCACCATCCCTTCCACAGGTGTGTCTTGAGGTGACCTTACAGATGCCACATTCCTGGAGAAAAGCCCCTCAGGCATGTCTGAGACAGAAGGTGACACTCACTGAGTCTGTCCCTACACTGGGCAGACTCCTGTTCTCCTCACCTGTGCGTAAGGAGACTGAGAAGGCCCTAACAGGGATCCCACCTAGTGATGCCCAGAGATCCTTAAAGGACCTTCCCGCTGGACAGGGCAGCAGGAAGCCTTCCCAGGGACTGACATCCGGTCTCACTGGCACAGCCTGGGAGAAGAAGCATCCTGGGCACCAGCAGACACAGCCTAGAAGTCCCCGTGATGCCTGCAACACCTGTCTTCCAGGACAGAGGAGAGCCAGGCCTTCAGCCAGGCATCGGGAGTGAGTTTCAGCAGGGAGGGGACATGAGGTCAGTGAAGCAGACTCAAGTCTGTGCCCCAGGTGTGCAGTTTCCAGACTCTTCCACTGATGGACTCGAAGCTGCAAACAATTTGTCTTCTGTGGCATCCCACAACTATCTCCACAACACGTCTCTTGGGGACAGGAGAGCTTCACAGATGTTAGGTGACCTAAAGGCAGACAGAGAGAGGATCCTGAGGCAGCACAAGCCCAGGATCCAGAAACATCAGTACTCACAGAAGAGAGGGAGCAATGTGTCTGCTCTGGCTAACGGTGAGGCCAGTAGGAGACCCATCCCAGAAAAACATGAATACGTTGGGACCTCCACAGCCACCCAAGGCAGGGGAATGAAAGACACGTTTGAGCAGAAGCACTTTCAGATCTTTTCACAAAGGAAACCAGTTCATTCAGAAGGATACTTCCAAAGAAGCATGAGGACATTTTTACTATGGACTTTTCCCCAGAAAAGAATCAAAGAGTACAAGGAAACCCGGAGAAAAGGCAAGCCCGCATCCTCCTCTGGGCAGAGCCAGAGACCGGCAAAAGCAGCTCAAGTGTGGACCACAAAATTGCTGAGACTCAGGCTCATGCAAGACGCTGGATTGATGCACAAAGTGAACAAGTTAGTTAAGCGTGAGCTTTGTGCCTTGGGATTAAATCAGCACAAAGAGGAAGAAGATCAAGGCTCAGTGTCCCATGTTTACTGCAGCCACTGGCCTTCTGGACCCTCAGAGCACAGGAGAATGCTGGCATGTGCAGCCACTCCCAGATGCCACAGCTATCCTATCAGGGAGAGGCACCCAGTGACCAAGAGTCCTTCAAAACTGGACAGTTCCTCAGTGAACAACAAGGCCGTAAGCATCCCCACCTGGAACTCTCCAACCGGCCTGTGTTCCCAGTCAGCCCCTCACAGCGGGCGCCAACAGTGCCCACGGCCTCAGGGCACAGGTAGTACTGCCTGATGCACCAACTCCTTTAGGAAGGTGTCCTGTCTGCTCAGTCAGAAAATTTCTCTCCATTCTTTCCTGGGAGGAAAAGACATGTCAAAGAAAAAATTAAGTTTATTTACAGGAAAATTATTTTCTGATGTTACCCATCCATGAAAATTCCCATTGCCAATACACCTGTTTCTTCCCCTAAGAGGGTAATGGCTTCTGCATGCTCTGTGCTTGCTGAGAGCTATGGCATCTACAGGGGACGGGGTATGGTGGAGCGTGACACAGAGGTGCAAACGTGCTCTTGCCCTGAGTTCCTCCACCGATCCTCAAGTTTCCCTAATACCATCATTTCAGGAGCAAAATGAAACTCTCACAGCTGAGGGAAACAGGATGATCCCACCGCAAGATCAGGTTCAAACCACTGTCCTAAGTGTCCACTTACCTTAAGGGAGCTGTAGGGACCAGGGCCTGAGATAGTTTAGGCTAAAAATTCCCCCATAGGCTCCAGCAAGGGTAGAGCCACAAAGCTCCACCTGCCCCAAAATGGGTGGCAGTGGGCACGGGAGGACACTGGGCCCTGAGTTCTGAGGCCAGACAAATCTTGCCCTTAATCTCTTCATGGGGGAATAAATGATGCTTGCCCCTGGGTAGCCCCTTCTCCTCCTGGCAAAGGTTAGGATGAATATAGATACCCTTGGCCCAGCCTTATGGAAAGTTCAGAGGTCCCATTCCAGGGCCTTGGCACTCCTTACACTCTAGAGCCCTGGTAAGGACAGGAAATCCAGCTCTGTGTAGGACGCTAGGAGGGGAGTAGTCATGGAGGCCTCTTAGGGCCATGTCTACCCCGTCGCAAGTAAGCAATGGCCTTGCTCATGGGTCCCCTACCTTAGTCTATCTCACATCTATCTCACCTCCAGGCCATGGTTCTGGGTGGATGAAATAGAAAATAACTGTGTGCACAAATTTACATGTAGGCTCCATGGACCAAGGATGGGTGTGGGAGAAGTACTGAGAAGATCAGAGTTCAGGGCATGAGGACCCTGTGAATGGTACAGGGAAGGAGGCATGCCTGAGATAGGTCTGCCATCAACCAGCACAAAAAACAGGACAGTGTTGGAGCCAGGGGGCTTATCCTGGCCCCACCCAAGAGTCCCAGCTGTTCAGATTCCACATCACAAAGCTGGAGAAACCACCTTTAGTGCAACAGCAAGGAAATGACATGGAAATGACACCCAGGATTTGGAGGCAGATTTATTTATGTCAACAGGCACTGATCAGGGTCATTCCCAGAATATCAGGCCCTGATCACTGGTGGTCTAGGGCTTATACGGGATAAGCAAGCAGGAAGTGCAGAGGCAGAATGCCTTGTCACTGGGGATTGGTTTACACAGTGTGCGTCACAGCGACCAGCCGTTTCTAAGGGATAGGAGCAACTGGAACCGGAACAGGGACTGTTACCTGGGAAACTAAGAAACTGAAGTATACTGGCTGAGGTGGGGGGGAGCATTTTCTGTTACATTAGCTTCCACACAGAAGGCCAGACTAATGAGAGAGCAAGGCAAACTGGGGAAGATTAAGTTATTTAATACATTTGATAAGCTCCTCTCTATCCACCTCTCCAATGCTAGAGTAGGAAAAGGAAGGGAACTTGAATCATGATTTTAAAGTTTGGTGACCTTTATTATTTGACACTGTTGTTTTTGTTTGTTGTTTTGTTTGTTTGTTTGTGTTTGACTGCTCCTGGGTGTGTGGGACTTAGAAGGGTCAAGGGGCTTCCCTGGGGTCACAAAGCAAGTCTTGCCAGAGTCCCAGCCCTTCCTTACTCCAGAGACCACAGGGAAAAGCATCACTCAAGCTGTGTATACACAAGAAAGTTGGAAAAAAAAAAAAAAAAAAAAAAAAGGAAGGTTGGAAGTGACCCGTGCAAACGGCCAGGAGCAGGGGCTAACCCAGGAAGCGTTTCTACTCTGCCCTCACTCTGCTTCCTGCATGGTTTCCCTTCCTCTGGGATACTGTCCTTGTAAGAAAGCAGAGGGGCTCAAAAGGCAAGGAGAGGAGCAGCCATTTCTCCAGAGAGATGTCCTGTGATGTGTGGAAAGGAGGGCAGCCACAGGCACAGCTCCAGGAGCCTCATTTCTCGGGTGGAGGCTGACCTAGACAAGGAGAACAGCCTGCAGGGTGGACCCAGCCATGAGAGAGGAGCCAGGACCTACAGGAGGGGCTGGGCACTAAGCCAGAGAGTGGGCCAGCCCCTTGGGAGCTAAGAAGAAAGTGGCACACACTGGGGACCATGACCTCAGGAGGAACTATGCCTGGCTCCTGCTGTATTCCATGAGGAGTATTCTGGAATGTGGAGGACCTGGACGGACCCCAGTGCATCTGCCAGGAAAGGCTCCATAAGCTGGCTAAGCAGATGGGCCAGGCGGGACACAGGAAGGAACACATCCTTTTGTCCTTCTGTGGCTCAGTCTTCATAAGATGCAGCAAAACCAGCAGTGTAGACCTCCAGAGACCTCCCAGAGGACCTACAAAAAGATCTCCTAGAGAGACAGCACACAGACACTGTTCACTGCCCCATGAGTGTTTCATACTCTGGAACCTCCCTCAGAGACTTCTCACAGGACCCTCACAGGCCCTGAGTCCTCATGTCAGCCCTTAGAGAGCCTGCACAGAGATTCCCGAAGAGCCGCCCCAAGTGAGACAATGGATGGTTGCCTGCACAGACCTTCCACAGACCTCTCAAGCACATCCTGTGCCCCCACAGGCCCTGCCACTGAACCTACCACAGAGTTTTCACCTGGGGCCTTCTCACAGAGGCCTGATGGAGAGACCTCCCACCAAGACCTCCCCCAGATACCTCATACGGAGGCCACACCTCACACATCCTCTTTAGGAGCCTGATCAGCCACTTTGACAGGTTCTTCTTCAATGAGATGGAACAATTGAGCAAACTGGCAGCACAGGCAGGATTATCATGAGATGTCCCCCTGAGGACCCCAAGACACCCAGACATTGTCAGCATCACACCAGATTGCGCCCTGTGCCAGGGGAAATGGTCACAATGTTTTTTTTTCTTTTGCAATGACTTTTGCCCTCAGGAGGAAGAATTATAGATCCTATGTGTAGACCCCCAAAATCCTTTCTCTCACAGGTTTTCTTTAGCTTGAATTCTGTCTCACAAGTGTAGAGAATGACAAAATTGAAACATGAGTAAAATATTGCCAACTTCCAATGAAAAGAAATACTTGATTTTTCCAGTTATCACCCAGCCAGATTATATCAATGTCACATTTCTTCTTTCACTGAGGAACAATTCTGAATATGAGATGATTTGCCTCTCTACTTCGGAAATATGAAAAAGACCCATAACAAATGTACCCTAGACAGAAAAGCCAGCAAAGAGGGAACTAGGCTCACATTGGCCTCCTAGGTATGTTAAGTTAAATCTCCTAAAAAGGAGCACTAGGTGGGTATATAACATCCACACTTTTAGGAGTATTTCTATTAAGTGATTATTTATTTTAGTTTTATGAGTTTCATTATATTACATAAGGTATACTTCATGGGAAAGTAAAGTATCGCTAAAATAAAGCATTGACTTTTTAATATGTATTGAATACTTATAATAAACATCAACATTTTCAACATCAACTGTTTACAAAATTTTAAAAAATAACAAATGAATTCTTATATGAACTACAATGAAAATACAAATAAAAATCTGCCACAAAAATAATTTTCACTTCAATTATGACATCTAAACTAGTCTTGACACGAGAAAACAGCATGTACCTTGTACAAGTATCACTTACACTGATAGCACATGTGGTTTGTTCTCCTGTCTTCTTTGGTAGGCCATACTTGATATCTCACTGGTCTTGCTGCTTTGTCAGGAGACTCTTGTGGTTTCACCTATCTGTTCACTGATCTGCTCTAGAATTCTTTTGCAC
>NW_004955606.1:332589-336905 GCF_000276665.1 Chinchilla lanigera
TATTGTTCTTCCTCTGTTGTAATTGATTTTTATCAATTCCAGTCAGAATTCTCTAATAAAATCTCTCTATATTTTATGCTTATTATTTTCTATGTAAACTATGACACTATTTATGCCTGACATATTTAGGATCAAGTAAAACATAACCATTGGCCAATGCTTTCTGTGGCACTCACCTCCTAAAAGGTTCCACCCTGAGTGGTGCTGGCCTTTTCACACTGGGGTGGAGACTGATGGTACAAGTGAGAAGATTCAAAGCTTCAAAATTTGACACCAAGATTGCCTTTAGTCAATTAAAAGAAGACTGGAATCTTCCCATCAGATCCATTCATAGGTCTGCTGTACTTAGCAGGGATTTCTCATAGTAATCACAAGAAGGTAAGACTTTTGGAAAAGTGATGGGTCAAACTATGGCATGAAAATTTATGCTCTTATAGATGTAAAGACTTACTATGCTTTCATTTAGAAATTTATCCTGGAACTCAGCCATCAAGTCCTTATTCATATGGTAATAAACTGAGTGATACTGTGAACAGACATGTTGCTCCCATGTCTCAAACAAATCAGAATGTGATATTTGACAATGGTTTACCAGTTTCCAGTTGATGGTACATTTGCTAACAGACCACAGTTGACCATCCCAGGAACTGTACACAGAAACAAAGCAGAAACTCCAAATGAAATACTGCAATTTCAAAACAAACAATGAATTATACAATACAATCTTTAAATTCCAGAAAGACTTACACTGACCTCATACACAGCAAAGAAAAACAAATTGGTAATGCTGACATCAACATTGCACTATGATGGAAATATTGATAGGGAAACCTTCTTAAAACAGGAGCCTGAGACAGAAACTTTCTACAATAAAACCATAGGCAGAGTAGATGTTGTTGATGAGTTATGCAGCAACTATGATGTCACTCAAAACAAAAGCGTTGATCAATGGTTGTGTTTTACTTGACCCTAAACATGTATGGCATATATAATTTGATAGTTTACAAAGAAAATAACAAGTACAAAATACCAAAAGAGAAAATATTCTTAGAAGATTGGGACTGGAACCCGTATAAGTTCATTTACAGCACAGAAAAAACAAATATTTCTCAGGGAACTGTGCAAAAAAAACTGTGAGCCACACTGTTGAGCTGACAGATGAACAGGTGGGCACAGCATTTCCAACTACTACAACAGGAAAACCAAAATGATGTCAACTGTGTCCTACAAGAAAGGACAGGAAAACAAAACATACGTGTCATCAGTGTAAGCAGTCCTTATGTATAGAACATGCAATTTTCATGTATGAAGACTGCCTTGGATGTGACAATTGAAGCAAAGATTCTTTTTGTTTAAAGTTCTATAGTTATTTTCATTGTAGTTCACATGGGTTTTTACTTTTTTTTTTTTTTTTTTTTTTTTTTTTGCAGTACTGAGGATCAAACTCACAACCTTGCACTTGCTAGGCAGGCACTTATGCCAATGAGCTATATCCCCAGCCTGGATTTTTACCTCTTATGTTGTCTCTTAGGTTTTGTACGCAAGTAAACAGCTGTTGTGAAAATGTCGATGTCTACTCTAAGCACTCATTACACGGTTGATATTTTATGTTATTGATATCTTACAGTGGACCCTCAGGTTACAACCAGCATGACATATGAACAACTTGGGTTATCACTAGAATTTTTGTTTAAACTTACAACCAAAATCGAGTGATGACCCAAATGCTTACCGCTTGTGCTTCCAAATGGTCTCAGATACAGATTTAACCCTTAAAGTGTTCTGGAAGGAGCACTACAATATCTTTCCCTGTATGTGGTTAACTGAGAAATTCTGGGCCAATGTCTCTCTGAGGACAACGAGATCTTCCTGTATATAGAGGAGAGACTTTGAAGGCTGTGTAGGGGAACCTGAGCCTTTAGTTGATAACCTGAGTTACAATCAGCCCTCAGGAATGAATTGAGTTTGTAAGTCAAGGGTCCATTGCATTTCTCTGCTAAGTGCACGTTGTACCACACAGTAGGAAGCTCTTGACAAAACAGGAAGAGAAGACAGGTGACAAGTATGGCCTGCCATGCAGGAAAGGAAAGCTAAGCACATGTGCTGTCATTGTAAGTGAGATGCATGCATGGAACGTGCAGTTGTCATGTGTGAAGCCTTCCTTGCATGTGACGGTGGAAGCAAAGATTATTTCTGTGGCAGACTTTTGTTTGTGTTTACATTGTTGCTTTCATAGCTTTTTATTTCTGATGTCTCTTAGTTTTTGTAAGCAAGTACATAGCTGGTGGTGTTTATTTTAAACACATGATAAATATTGAGGATTCAATACTTTATTTTATTGATATTTTATGTTCCTGTTAACTACACAATGCATGATATAAGAACTTCCTGACAAAAGAGCTAAACCAGCAAGATGTCAAGTATGTCCTACAAAAAGGCCAGGAAAGCAAAACACATATGCTGTCAGTGTAAGTGATACATGTGTCTTGAACATGCTGTTGTCATGTGTGAGGACTGCACTAGATGTGATAATTGAAGTAAAGATTATTCTATAATCTTTATATATATTCTATATATTCTATAATCTTTACTGTAAGATAATTGAATTTAAGGTAATTGAAGTAAAGAGTGATATTGGTATTTTTATTATAATTCATAGAGGAATTTACTTCTGTTGTTAGTTTTTAGACTTTGCACACCAAAATCCAGTCAATGTTGAAAGTTTTGATGCTTTTTTATACTCAATAAATATAAAAAATGCAATACTTTATTTTTGTGATTTTTCCTATTAACCACTCATTGTTTGATATAATGAAACTCATAAAATTAATAATCCATCATAGAAACAGTCTAAAGAATAAACATGGCTTGACACATTCATGTTTATGAGACTTTATGACAAAAATGCGTTATGCTCCTTAAAACAGGCAGTGTGAAGTGCAACACCAAATGAGAGATTCCAGCTCTCTACTCGCTTGTTACCAGCAGGCTCCTCCTCTCCTCTCCCAGGCGTGCAGTTGTTTCCTGCACACCCTGCTCGTCATCACTCCCACCCCTCGCCCTCCCCAGCTAACCTCAGAGAACAGTTCCAGGGCTCTTGGTGAATCTCCTAGGTTGCAACTGGAGCTTTTCAAGGTGTGCACCATGAGAGGGGAAAGGAGAGTTAGGTCCCAGTGTACTGCAGTCTCTCACTGGTGGGGCTTCCCTTGGCATGTTCAGAAGATGGTGGAAGTGCTGAGACCTCGGGGGAGAGGTGCTTGCTCCCTTGTAACTGCTGAATATCTCATTTGCAAGGAGCTTCAGGGTCAGATGGCCCGAGTTCAAAGCCCAATGCTGCCATTTCCCAGCTGTGTGACCTAATCTGCCTGGGACACTGTCTTCTCAGTGAAGTAAATATAAAAGCAAGACCAAAAGGTGGACAACCATATACTTGTAGACTAAAACCTCAGTTGAACCCAAAGAGCATAAATTCTCTTTCTTTAAACTGGAACAAATTGTTAATTGTGCCAAATGCCATATTACTAGATTGTTTACAGAATTAACATAAACTAGACATGGCAACACCTCACAAAAACTATTTTGATGACCATTCTTTTTATTAGTGCATGTTTGTGGTAGATAATGATTACATCTATCATGGGGAGTTTGTACATGTACATACCACATCTTAATCCTTCTTGTCCCTTCTCCTCTGATCTTCCATGCTCCTGCAACTCTTGTTCCCCTCCCAATTGAAAAAGCTCTATTTCCATTTTTTCCTCAGTTCTCTTTTTTTAGTCCTTTTCTCTTCCATCCCTCCCCCACTGATCTCTTGTTCTTGTTCCTCTTCCCATTTGAAAAAGATTTTCTTACTTCCCTTTATCTATCCTTTATTTGTTCTTTATATTTTGGGTTTCTCATACAAAAAAATTCATAGGATATTTAAACATGTGTCTGATTTATTTCACTTCACATTATGGGTGGGCGGTACATTCATTTAACTATAAATGCCTTGAGTTTATCCTTCTTTATGGCAGAGTAGTGCTCCATGGCAGAGTAGTACTCCATTTGATAACATTTCTCTGCATCTTGCTAATGGCTTAAATGAGACTGAAGAATTCTTGTAATCAGAATAAGTTTCATGCCTTTTGGAGTATCAGTGACAAAGAGAAGAGGCAGAGATAAAGAGGAGAGAGGAGAGAGAGAGACAGACAAAGACAGAGACAGACTGACTGACTAAATAATGGAGGGAGGGAGAGAGGGGCAAATGGAGGAAGGAAGGAAGGAAGGAAGGAAGGAAGGAAGGAAGGAAGGAAGGAAGGAAGGAAGGAAGGAAA
>NW_004955606.1:337005-398481 GCF_000276665.1 Chinchilla lanigera
GAAGGAAAGAAAAGGAGGGAGGGAGGGAGAGAAGGGAAGGGAAGGGAAGGGAAGGGAAGGGAAGGGAAGGGAAGGGAAGGGAAGGGAAAGGGGAGCATGGGAGGAAAGAAGAAAAAGAGAGTGAGAAGGAAGAATGAAAAGGAAGAAAGCAACTATGATCAGGGATCTATTATATCCAGTTATTCAGTTTTACTATATTTTCTTTAGCATGCATATATATATATTCTGTAGTTTCAGATTAATTCTTAGAAGCATTTTTATTGAATTTTTTTTTCTTCAAATTATTGCTTTTGTATAGGTAATATTCTACAAAACGTGTTCAGAACTATTCTCTCTCCTTATGAAAAAAAACTCATCTGTAAAAGCTGGTTCTGCGATTAAATTAGGCAACCAGCTTATAGCAAATGGGCTTATTAAAATCCTTTCACAGACTCAACATTAAATATTACCACTTCAGCAAGATAAAATCTGAGCATCAATATTAGATGAGGTTGTCATGTGAGTTATGCATTAAGAACCACTGAGCCAAGTAATGAGTATGCAATTAGTAGCATAGTCCAAGGATTTGATGAAAACCAGAGCTATTTCTGTGATCAAGATGAGTGAGTATTCTAAATGTTTTTCCTAAGGACAAAATGTGCTCCTCCGTTAATGGGATAAGAGCCACTCTAAAATGAGAAGTCGATCTCACTTGGATGTGTTTTATTGGAAAACACTCATCGGGGTCAATTCCTGCTCCAACTGGTAGAGAACTAAGCAGACCGTGATATGTCATCGCCAGATTCTACTCAAGGATTAATGGCTCCAAAAAACAAGATGCCCCGCTAAGTCTTCCTGTAATATTACACCCAGCTGTGACTCTCCCCACCATCCCAGTCCTCCTTGCACACCCAGGGGCAGAGGACGGCTTTTCACAAGTCACAAAGGAATAGGGCGCATGAATAATCCAATACAGGTTCTAAACCATCTCTCTTGGTTCAGGCCAAGTCAGAGCACTCATGGGACCTGCCAAAACAGAAGCTCACTGCCCTGGGGCAGGCTGGGGAGCAAAGGATGGAATTTGTTGAGATCCATCTCTCACCACGAGGGGAGGCTACAATGTCCTTGGAAAGATATTGTCTGATTCTGCTGCTAATTTGGCTCAAATGACCTTGAGGCACTGAGGGATTTCTGTAACTCCTTCCACTCCATATATAAAGAGCTGGAATAACGAGATTTCAGGACAGCGCCCGCAGCCTTCACAAGCCAGTGCTGAGGAGGCAGGAACAGGGGCTGGGACTCTTGCCCTCCTTGTTGCCCTAGTGTGACACCGGGTGATAAAAGTCATCTTTAAGGTACAGTGCGCTGAGCTTGGGTTGGGAGGTGTGGGAATATTGCACATTTGGGGCTGGAATTGAAACAGATACCACTCCTTTGACATATGGCCTTTGTTGGCCACTTGAACTCACTTTCTCCTCACCTTGAACACCTGACCCTGTAACTGGCTGGGAATGACTTAGATGAGCCAATAGATTTTTTTTCCATCTATGATACCTAAATTTCACATTAGAGTGTGAAAAGCTAGAAATCAGTGTCAGTCTTACTGGGCAGGGCTCTGTTAAGATTAACCAAAAGAAGGAGTATATCTTGTGTTGACTGATGGATAACACAGTCCCAAGAAACATTATAGGTGCCAGATCATAAGCTTTACAGGAAGCTGATGGTCAGAAGGATTCATCTTTAATATGGAGTTTTCTTAGTTGACTAAATTGGGAGTTGAGAAACTAAACAATGAAATTTCTTTTTTTTTTTTTTTTTAGTTGATGTAATGGACTATGCTGCAGCTTCTCATTTGGCCCATATAAATGCATGAGACTCACAAAGTCAAGTTTCAGTAAATGTCATTTAATAAAATGGATATTAAATTTTATTTAAAGGTAGTTCTAATACTAGTCAAGTGTAAGTTAACTAGTAAAGTAAAGAATTGCCACTAGAATAAAGACCCTTCCAAATTGATAATGATTTACTGCAAATAGAACAAATTCTCCCAATAGATATAAATCTTAGCCACAGTTACTTTTGTCGTGGGAGATGCAGCAAAGAGAACTGTTCATTTACCCAAGGTCAGTCCCTTTTGCTAATAACTTCTCTACTTATTGATATGTGTCCTTTACATGCATATGATGAAACCGATAGCCTCGTTTGGAGCAAATGAAATGCAGGGTCCCTAGAATGTTGAAGGTGTAGACTATTTCCTCAAACTTGGTGTTGACCATGAAAGCCAGAAGGACCTCATTCTGCGGGAATCTCTAGATCAGATGCCTATATTCCTAGATCAGGAGACTAAAGTGTCCAAAATCTAAAAAAAGACTTTCTACACAAAGCAAATGAAACCCATGAAATCAAAAGCACTTAAAAATGTATTTAAGAAACAACTATACATTAATATGGTGTCACTTCTCAGTTTTTCAGCTAAGTTCAAGTGTAATAATAATAATATGACTATAAGACAAATATCAAAGAATATAAAAGAAACAGAAATTGTAATTAATCATTTTTAATACCTAGCTGCTGTCAGCATCTTAAATTTTTTTCTTTTGAGACAGAGTCTCACTATGTAGTTCAGGATGTTCTTGAACTCATTGGGTAACCCAGGCTAGCCTCAAATTCACAGCAACCCTTCTGCCTCAGCCTCCCACAGACCTGTGCCACCACGGCTGCCTTTGAATTTTTCTTTTTACATACTTCAGCCCATATATCGATACTATTAGCATAAGTAGGCAATAAAACTAGTTAAAGTTTATGTTAATTTGCTTAAATGATAATAGTTCTTTTTATGGTTGAAACATAATTGAAGTAAGACACATATTGATTGCCTCTCTATGAGCACTGGCATAGGTTCATTTATTAATTAATTTAACAAATATGTTTTGGTTTCAAACTGATTTCCACAGTCTATTTCATGGTGGCATATTCAAGTATATCCTCCTTAGCGTAAGACCTCCCTCTGTGCTTGTATCTTTCCCCGAGAAGCAAATACTTGGACAGTCTGGTCTTTTCTGCCCTACAGGAAATTGGAAGTACCTCTATACGAGAAATCCTCCCAAGCCCACAAACAATTTTAATGTTCACATAACTGCAGAGGATAGTCTGAAATTATGTGGTAAACATTTCATAACTCTGACCTGCAATGATACTGCTAGGAGTTTATGCTTCAGATATATTTGAGTGTGTGGACAAAATAAATGATTCACTCTGAAGTGTTTTGTAATCGAACCAAAGAGGAACTAAATGTCCATCAATATGGAAATGATTAAATAAATGATGGAATATCCATAAACAGATTATTGTGCAGCCATGAAAAACAATGTGTGCTAGTAAGAAAGTACTTTCTTAAGCAAAAAAAGTAAAATGCAGAACAGTCTACATAGTTCCATTTGCTTGCAAAAATGAATAAGTAGAAGGATAGAGCATATTTAATAGAGCACACCCTCGTGTGTGCTCATTAAAATGGAAGTATTAAGAAGACATCATCAACAGGGGAATTGCTGGGAAGTGTCGCAGGCAACAGCAAGGAAGGTAGAAAAGGCTTATATTTTCTAGTTTTTACTTTTTGAAATGTTTTACCATGTTCGTGTAACCACCTTTACCTCTTTTAGAGTACAGTATATTCCACCCTTTCAAATTTAGTGTGTTTGAGATAATAAAAATAAATAATAAATGCATTCATAGAGGGTAGTGGGTAAATGTACATACTGCCTTCCCCGCTCCTCAGACCTCTGTCCTGTCTCCACATAGTCTTAAAGGGTCATCCTCGGTCCTCTCCCCAAGAATCTTTCAGAAGGTTGTAACCTTTTGATCAAATTATTCTGGAGATTCTTTGGACAAGAAATATTGAACAAATTATGGCACACAGTAACTTTCACATGTACCCCCTAAACACATTGGCCATCACACCAAAAACAAAACAGGAGAAATTTGCCTGAAAATACCAAGGGGTGGGAAGAGGAAAGCAAAGGTTACTCTGAGACTCTGCATTTTGCTGTCAGCTATCATTTCTTCCTGGGGGGACCCAAGTATGCTGAGTACCTTGTTATCTGGAGCAGCTCACTGCTTCCTCCACCTCCTGACTGCTCTCCTGAATCTGTTTCCTACAGCCTGGTTGCCTCTCTCCTGCCTGTTGAGTTTCTGCTGATCAGACTAATCCAGCTGGTTCGGAAGCCACCAGTACCACCACTATGGGGTGGGACTATGGGACACCACCATGTTCTACTCCCATTCATGAGGGCAATAGAGATGATAATAAGCCTTGGTTCCCGACATTCCATTTTCTAAAAGAAAAACAAATGTTTCTGGATACACAAAAAACTTGAGTAATCAAAGCCTGGTTTGAGTTCACTGTTTTCAGAGAAATGGGGCCAGGCATGGTGACACACACCTGTAATACCAGCATTTCGGAGGCTGAGGCAGGAGGATCACTGTGTGTTTGAGGCCAGGCCTGGGCTATATAGTGAGACACTGTCTCAAAAAAAGAAAGGAAGGAAGGAAGGGAGGGAAGAAGAAAGAAATGGGTAAATTCTTTTCTGTTCAGGAAAACACTGGCATTGATTAGTGACAACCAAGGAGCCACTGCACTGGTAGTTTGGTGAGGAGAGAAGAATCAATATTTTAACTAAATTTTGCATATTTTCCAACTTACCTTTTTAAAAGTTTTTAACAGGCACAGAATATAATATTTTCTAGAAAAGTGATTACTTTCAGTTCAAAATTTCTTGGAGAAGTTGAACTGATGGGTGATAATGAAGAAAGGCAGGTTCTTTGCCCATAGGATGCGCTGCGTGAAAGGCACCAGTGGAGCAGGTCCAGGTCACACTCAGCGAAGAGTCTAGTTGAATAGTAAGATTACAGAATCAAAGCCATGGAGAGTGCAGACCTGATTCCTAATCCCTATAGAAGCTTTCTGTGCTCCAGTGGAGTAGGGCAAACCTAGAGGCATCTCTAGTTGGCCCAGTGAACATAATGATCCTCCAGGTCCCTTGCAGCCCCTCATAGGTGGCAAGACATTAAATTTCAGAGCCTGGACATGAGCTGTGCAACTTGCGCAGTTAGCAGTGGCTGGGAGGGCAATGAGGAGGACCCAATTCCATTTCTTTTACTTCATGATGTTTTATTTTCTCTCTGCAAGCATACAGCGTGTGTCTCTCCTGGAGTTTGGGGCAGAGCTATCTGGTCTCTGGAGAACTTAGTCCACATAGGGCTCAAAACCTGTACACCCAAAGGCCACACCTGGCCTGCAGACACACTCTGATGTTCTGCATGATGCCTTACAACATCTTAAACTCAGTACCAACGTTTTTTAAAAAGAGATCACACATTTTCTTTGCAATACCAAGGATTATACCTAAGACCTTCCCACTAAACTACATCCCCAAGTCTTTCTTATTTAGCTTTCTCTTGATTGAGTGAGTGAGTGAATGATTCTGGGGATTGAACCCAGGTCTTTCACATTGTACCCTTTATTTTTTATTTGGAGACAAAGTCTCACCAAGTCACTAAATTTCCCAAGCTGGGCTTGAACATGCAATCCTCCACTTTCAATCTCCCAGAGTGTTAGGATTACAGGTGGGTGGCATCATACCTGGCTAGACATTTTGTTCATCAGGATTTTTAACTTTTTTGAACAACCTGAATTTCAGGTAATACTGGAAACATACCCTAGTAGTAACAGTTATTGGTAGCTGAGTGGCAGTTTCTCCTTTAAAAAGGCCACGTCCTAGAGTTGTCACAGAGCCTCCTAAAGACAATTGGACCCTGCACTTACTGATCTGTAGATAATCAATACTATAAATATGAAATACACAACCCAAGATTGTATTAAGCACTTCCAGTGTTAGGTGCTAAGTACTGACCACGTTGGGCTTTTCTATTGAGAACTGGTAACTGTGACAGTACATACTGTTCCATTTCACAGATAAGAAAAGAGAAATTTAACTCAGGTAACTTGTCCAGATCGTTGTAGACAGATATAGAGGTCTGCTGGGCTCTTTCCATGGTGCAAATCAGCTGAGCTCTCTGATGTCATTGGCTCTAAGATGGGATGTGGCTGTGTGCACTGAAACGCTCTGCATCGAGAGAGTGGCCCATAACTCACCCTGTCGATGGTGTCAGGAAGATGCATGTGCTTGGTATGAAGGGCCGTTTTTACTGTTTATGTTGAAATAGTCTTAGGTTTGTGGAAGGTTACAAAGATAGTACAGACAGTCCTCGTATATCTGTCACCTAGCTTTCTCGAATGTTAATATCTTACACAGAACATTTGTCAAAATATGAAATTAACACTGATATGATAAAATTCATTGAATAATTTATTCATACTCCCAAGTAAACTACTGATTGTCAGTAGTAAACTACTGATGTCCTTCTTCTGTGCTAGGAGCTAATCTCAGATACTACATTGTACTTACATTTACATTATATACCTCTATAGATACAGATACAGAGATAGAGACCAATATATAGATATAGTCTCCTTATTCTTCTCCAATCTCTGATTTTTCAGTTGTTCCTTTCTTTCAAGACCTTGACACGTGTGTGTGTGTGTGTGTGTGTGTGTGTGTGTGTGTGTGTGTGTGTGAGTGTGGTGGGATCAAGTCCAAGGCTTTGCACATACGAAGCAGGCACTCTACCACTGGGCAACACACGCTCAACTTTAACTTTGACACCTGTACTGAGCAGTGCTCAAGGATTATGTAATATGTCCTTAAACTTGGGCTTGTCTGCAGTTTCTCTTGAACAGACAGAGCTGGAGTTAGGGGAAGTGTACCACACAGGCAACACGTCCTTCTGCCACATCATATTACAGCATATCAGGGGCACATGATGTCAACCACAACAAATGCCATACCTGGTATTTGTTTCTGCACTGTAATGTTACTATTTTCCTCTCAGTCACCAAGTCACCCCAGACTCAAGAGAAAGGGCTTCCAGCTCTAATTCCTGGAGCCAGCAGCGGGTATCAAGGAATGTGAAGTCACATGCTAGCACCTCCACAGCAATTAGAAATCCTTTGGAGACAGTTTTGAGACTATGCAAGTATTCTATGTCTCCTTCAAGTTTTATCTACTGATTTTACTCTTTATTCTACTGATTCTGTCCCTAGCAAGTCCAACTGTGTGCTCTTGTGATTTTTGTTCCCTCTTCCTTTTGATATTTAGTCATCAAAATTCTTCTGAGTTATTCTTTATCTTTCCTTTATCTATTTCAATAATCTATATGAATTTGGATTTATCCCTTAGACCATAACTGATATCATATTATTAATTTTATTACTTGAATTGTTCTAAATATGGTGACTGGGAATCTTGCAAGTGGTGCCTCTGTCCTTCTGAGATGCCTTCTGCCTATTTGTTAAGATGCTGATATGTTTTGGAACTTTAAAATGCTCAGTCCAAAGGGTTTATAAAGCTAAAGTGTATCCACAGTTTATTTATAGAAGCTTGGGCTTCTCCTCCACAGGAGTGCTGGAGACCACATGGGAAAGAAATGAAAATAGTTTTTTTATTATAAGAAGATAAAATCTTTTTATTAATTCAACTTTTAATTGGAAATGATCTCCAGATTATAGTTACAAGAATAATACAAATACTTCCCACACACCATTAACCCAGGTATGTCTATTACCATTTGCTTTAATACTTGTTTATTTACTACACACTTCATCTGAACCATTTGAAAATAAACTGGCATGTCCCCATTCTTCACCTCTAACACTCCATGTCCCCTTCCTGAGACCACAGCCACACTTCGACATAATCACAGTACAGATGTCAACCTGGAGAGATTCAGCGTGGGTGTAATCCTATTATTGCACATATTTTGTCCGTTAACTCAATGGTGACTTTTGTAACATGTTTGAGATTCAGTTTTCCAATACATCAACTAGGTATCTTAATAATGATGATCTTACTGGCCCGCATCTCCAGCATGGTGCCCATAGCAGTCCTTCTCCATAAGACTGCTGGTTTAGTTAGCAAGACTCCCGGCCCAGACCATGGGAACTCTCAGGACTCCAAGCATATGTTGGACCTGGATGGGTCCAAGCAATAGTCTTGCAGAACATCCTGAGCAGTTATGATCTGTGATGACAGATACTCATCATTCCACGTTTTTCCTAGGATTGGTCAGTTTTATCCTACATGATTGAGAAAAATGATCCACTCTGTGGGAGGTGATGAACACGAGTTTTGGCAGTAGAAATTGTGTGTCCAGAGCTCAGCACCAACCTTCCTGGTTCTGTGATTTAGACAGGAATATAAACCTGCTTTGTTTGGCTTCCAGTCTTGTAACTGGAGAAGTCATAAGTACTACTTCTCAGAGCTACTGATATCATTAATGAGATAATTTTCAAAATTGAGTTAGAATTTACAAAACTCAATCTGTTGTTTACTGTCACTTGTGTGTGATGTGAGCACTTCTGTGAGTGGGTCAACTGGGGACCATGAAATCAACAGGTCTGGGCAAGATTCCTGGTTCTACTCCTAATTAGCTCCAAAACTAAGCAGAAGTCACTTAACCTCTCTGACTCACTTCCTAGTCCCCAAAGAAAGGAATAATAAAACCTATGCAGTATGTTCAGATTAAATGAGACATTTAGTATATACTCAGGGGGTGTCACTAATAGGAATGTGGAGGAGGAGGAGAATTTACAGCATATATTATAAGTGTGGTGCATGCTGTATTATCTCATTTAATTTTCATAAAAATGCATTTCAAAGGAGAAAACTGGGTTCCAGAAAGGTAGAATATGTTTCTCCCTAAGGTACAAGATTCAAAATCACAGTGACCTCCCAAGTAACTGCTGGGGTCCCTTTTTTCAGAACATGGTGTCACTCCTATTAATTCAGGGAAACCCCAGAGGAAACAACAGACCTGAGTCATTCTGGACACATTCAATATAAGCGTTTTTTACAAGTCTTCTTCTGGTTACCAGTTGCAGCTATTTAAGAGTTTACTGATATTTCCCTAAGTGATTTTATTTCCCCTCAGCCTCTTCTTAAGACCCAAATATACTATTAGCAAAATCTTTTGTAGCTTTGAAGGATGTTAGTTGTAAGGAACACTGTGGCGGAGGACTCAAGACTTAAATTCAAATAGCCTGGCAGAATTTGGAGGAGAAAATAAAAGGAAAATGTTTCTGCAGGGTCCTAAACACAGAACCACTTCTTCAGAATGCTCCTATTTCTATCTGTGAACGTAAGAGAAGAGGGGTGAAGTGCTCAATCCCTGCTCTGTCAAGTAGGACCCTGAAGGTGACATGGGAAAGGAAGCTCCACAGTCTCAGGGCCACAGTCAGTTACAACCTGTGAACCCCTGGGCCCAGTAACTTCAGAGCAAAAAGTATTTTCACCATGTATGAAAAGCCTTCCTGAGGAAACAGGGTGACAGGAAGTACCTGGCACCGGTAGAAACAGAATTTCCAGTGATCAGACTTTTGTGCAATAGCGGGGTGGCACACAGTACAAAGTGCCAGCTTGTGTCCCGAGTCTCATTTTTATTTGTTTAGTTCTTGTCATCATACACATAAAACAGAAAGTACTGCAGAGAAGGAGAGAAGTTCGCCCTCATGCAATAGAATGGGATAGTCTTGGAAAAAGCAATTTAATCTAACTTTAGCTGATAAAGATTAGTGATTTACACATTGCTTCTTACAGTATCTGGCTCTCCCGATCTTTCTGGCTGGCTGGCTGGGTGGCGTGATGGTGAGGCTTTAGGCTTTAAGGAAACAGCTTGCCTCTTTGCTTTCTCTGTAAAATGATTAAAAAAAAAAAAAAAAAAAAAAAAAAACACCACAAGGCTGTTTTGGGACTTGAAAGTGACAAGGGAAGCACTTTGAAGAATGAAGTGTGTTCAGTAAGTACTGAATAAAGACCATAGAAACAAACCAGAGATCACAAACCAGCAGCCCACTCACCAGGGGCCGCTTGGAGGCAAGTTTTATCCCAGCCCAATGGGGACACCAGCTCTGTTCCCCTGCTCACTTCTGCCTCTTGTTGCTGCTGGGCTGAGTATCAGAAGCCAATACCAATGTGTTCCCCTACTGCTGCTCTCTCTTAAAGAGGAGAAATGCTTCTCTACACCCATGATTTTATAAAACTTGGGGAAAATAAATGACGGATACAGAAAACCGGATAATTTTTAAAATGTTTTGTTAGTATATGTTTGCAATACATAATACCAGCCAATACATGCATTTTGGAGAAGTGGAGCATGTATATATCACATGTTGGTCCTTTTTACTTCCCTCTTCCCTCCACCTCCTCCTTGTCTCCCCGCATCCTAAAATTCCCTTCCCAACTCCATAAAGTCTATCTCCCTGTTTCCTACCATTTAACTTTTATTTTGTTCTTTAGTATACTTTGGATTTCTCATATAAGAGAAACCATTCAATATTTAACCTGTGTCTGATTTATTTAATGTAGCATTATGATCTCAAAGTGTATCCATTTTTCTACAAAAGACTCAAATTTATCCTCCTTTATGCATATAAACCACACTTTATGTATTCATCTGCTGATGGTCATATAGACTGCTTCCAGTATTTATTGTGAATTGTGCTGTGTAACATAGCTATGCATGTATTATTGTAACATGATGCCTTTAAGTCTTTCAAGGAGACACGCAGAAGAGGTATGGCTGGGTGAACAGAATTTCTATTTGTAATTTTTTAAGGAATCTCCATACTGATTTCCATAGTGGTTACATTAGTTTACATTCTCACCAACAGTATAGAAGGGCTCTTTTTCCCCTACAACCTCACTAGTATTTGCTGATTTTTAAGTTCTTGGTGATATATTTTTCATGTATGGATGGGGAAGCAGATATTATTTCTTTTTTTTTTTTTTTTTTTGGTTTTTCTCCGGTACCAGGAACCGAACTCACGACCTTGCGCTTGCCAGGCAGGCGCTTTTGCCGCTGAGCTAAATCCCCAGCCCATCAGATATTATTTCTGTTGACTATAAAGGTAATCAAGCTAACTCATTTATGTGAACTTTTGGGCATTATATGTATATCAATCTACTGCTCTTGATTTTTAAGTCACTGGGGATGGGGGGCAGCACTATTATCTGGCTGTCAGAAGAAATGATCCTCTGTTCTCAGAGAATCTCAGGACTAGGAGCAGCTAAAAAGCCATTACAAGCACACAGAAACTCACCTGCAGGGAAGTTATTCCCCTCCACCCTGCATATCCCACGGGAGGGGAGCTACTCTACGAAACTTAGAGTATAAACATCTGAAGTTGGGTGGTTTTTTTAAAAAAACATCAATTGCACAAAAATAGAATGGAGATGCCTGAGTTTGAAAGGTCCTCCTGTAAACAAGAGGAGCTTAATCTTGTCATTCACGGACAGCAGCTCAGTGGGACTCGGTTTCCACCAGTGTGGATGCGTGCACATTCCTTAGGATTTCTTATTTATGTAGCCCATCCTACAAGAGACCACAGCAGATGCCCTTTCTCCCTGCCCCTACAGAAGAACTACTGGGGAAGCAATGCCCTCCCCTCACAGGTGACCCCCACGAGGCTGCCCCTGAGCACAGTCTATGGAGCGGGTGATTTTCCTCTGCCTGGACCAGGGCCAGTGCACGCAAGAGACAAGCCTTGATTTCCTACCAGTACCCCTTCCGGACACCTTTTAGTCCTGTTTCTTGCCTTATTTTATATTTTGGAATAGATATATATGTCTATCTAACATTTCATGCTCCATATTCTATTTTATGTTACTTAAATCGATATCAATTTTATTTCTGTAGAGCCCAAAAGCAGCTGATACTAGCAACAACCACACTGCTCAGTAACTTAATGGGAGTAATAAAAGTAAAACAAGGAAAAGGGATGAAAAATAATGGGGCCGAGGATGGGACAGCTCATTTAAATCAAAATGCTTTCCTCTTATGAAAGTTGTCACATTTCTAAAAGCTGAGGTCCAGCTTTCTCAGCCATCTCCAGCAAAACAAGCAGCTAGACTAAGAAATCACACGGGGAGACTGAGCCAGACATGGCTTAGTGGCAACTATCAATTCTAGGCAGACAGTCTCTCCTCAACATGTTCAGCATGGCTCAGTGAATGCCGTCCTAGGGCCAGACCACAGAGAGCCCACAAATACAACATCCTAAGTGGTAGAAGCACAAGATTCATCACCTGGAGCTTTACTAAAGGCTTCTCTGTCCACCAGCCAACCCTGGCCTTGGACAAGATGGGAAGTCACTCATCCTGTGCCTTTGGACTTTCTAATCCGGACAGCCCAGCAACAGAGATAAATAAACCTGAAATATGGGCTGGGTCCATCAGAAGCGAAGCGTTTGGACAATGCGTGTGTTTGGATGGTGGTTCAAAGTCAGGTCACATTTTTTATGCTTCCCAGGGGCAGGACAAGAGACTGGGTGTCCTGGGGACAGCATGGAGCCGTGGCTGGGTGGACTTCCCCAGATGAACCACAGCACATTAACCACTCTGAGTCTCCGCTTGGTGGGAAATGAAAGTGGGGCCCAGGGCGAGCGAGGGGCTGCTTTGCCTAGTGTCACAGCAGAAGACCTAGTGCTGGTCTGGTCAGCCAGGGAGGGATCTGAATGCTCTGGAGGCTCTGATGAAAGGAGGAAGGCAGAGCTCAGTGGTTCAGGGATGCTTGAAGGAGAACACACAATGGCAGTCCTGAGGACAGCTTAGGAAGAAAGGCGTAGGCTGGAGCAGGTGGCCCCTCGGAGGGGGAGGAGCGAGCAAGGCGTTCCTTCCTGTGGCCCGCGCAGGGCGGGACTCCTATTTGAACCTGCTCTCCAGAAGCTGAGCTCACACTGCTGGGTCTGGGGCCTCGTGTTGCTCCCTCCGAAGCTTCCTTCCCTGGCCGCTGGGGGTGTCTGAGTTCAACATCCCTCCCAAGTCTCCTCAAAGGTCACGGCCAATTCTCGCAACCTCCTCCAAGAAAAGCCCCCCCCCCCCACTTACTGACCCAAGGACAATAGGAGACAGACAAGCCTTTTATAGCTGTTGCTGAGCTCATCCTGATTCAGTTCACTCCTTGGGGGTGTGGGCACCCCTCCACCCTTAGCTATTTAGTGTAGCCTAGCTCTTGATTCTGCACTGCAGTGCCTGCTATAATAAATACACACCCCCACCTTCCTGTCTGGTCAAAGGGAGCAGAGCCTCCCTCTGCCCGCACTGACCTCTCCGCTCTTTAAAATACTAATTCTCAATTTTGAGAGAAGAAAAACATTTTTGTGAAACTATCCTTTCTCTGAATAGCTTTCTCTAATATGAACTTGAAATTTTTAGGAGCATTTTGTAATCCAGGAATCTGGGTAAAATCATTCATGAGTGATATATTTGCCTGTGTACATTGCAAGTTGTGTATTTAATTCCTCCCTCCCTATGTTTTATCTCTCACTTGTACCTCTGGAAATTTAGGTACCCTAGGTGCCCCTGCAGAACAAACTCCACAGGGAATCTCACTGCTACAGAAGGGCAAGCATTCTGCCCCAAGGTGCTATAAATGAAAATGTAAAATCTGATATATTTTGGCAAACAGTTTCTCTTCTGATGTTCAGTGGCTAGAGTTGTATTAGATTTCTTCACACTGAATCATTAGCCTAGGAAAGGCAATGTATGGAAGACAGAAGTGTGTGCTAGGGTCAAGCCAGAGGTCAGACCAAGCATAGGCCCTGCCTGGTAAGACTGCAGAGGCCACTGGAGATGGCTTCTCTTACCCAGAAGGTACAGAAGCTATCTGTTCTCTGATCTCTGAATCACCATTTCCAGACCAATTCTTTTTATGAAAACAATTTGGAAAGGGGCCATTTAAGTTAATGAAGAATAACTAAACCCCATCAAGCCCGCAAAAATGGCAACAAAAGGCTAAGTCCCTTTCTTCAAAACACTTGACCTGCACTAAGTTACCAGCACAGCACGAAAGATCTCTGAGCACCTCCAAGCAGAGAGGACACCAAAGTCATCCTTCCTCCCTTCCTCCTAGGGACTTCTCTGTGTGCGGTGGGCAGAGTGCGCGTTTTCTAGCCACCTGCATCTGTAGGGCCTCAGCAAAGGCAGAGAACACCTCTGCAAATCAGCCTATCGCATTGTGCATGATGAATAGATACAATTTCTACTTCCAAGTTAAAATAAATTAATTTTAAAAATTTTAGAATACCAGTTATATAAAGGAGAAAGCAATGGCTCTCAGAGGGCCATGAGTTGCAGGAGTCACCCACAGACCCTCTGGTTCTTTGTGCCTCCAGTCTTCTTCTGTCATCTCTAACTCAATCCATATCTCCACCACCCTCCCACATGCTCCTGGCACAGGTCTGCCCAGGACAGATGATTAGGAAACAGGTCCAGGAGAAAGAGGAAGAGAAGTGGGTTTTTTAATAACTTTACAAAACACACAAAGCTGTGTCAGTTCCAAGCTTGTTCCTACATCAGGACATTTAGACATGTTACTCCCTTCAAGTGGAAAGTAACTTTTGCTGTTCTGATAAAGGCATCAAATTCTATAATTGTAAATATGATATAATAGAAATATAAATTATTACAGGTTACAAATATTGTTGTTCATTCTCTGCAGCCTCTTCTAACTCCTCTCCCACACCCAGTCCCTTGGGCTGCTCCAGGAAAACACAGCAGGCCTGGCATCATTGAGACTCTGCACAGGGAGGAAAGAGATCAAGTCCTTCTCCACCCTTCAGCAAGAGTTGATGCCATTCTCCATGCAGGTGCTCCCACAGGCAGGGGACCTGCTTTGTAGTCCTTCGTATCTACTTGCCTGATGAAGCCACAAATAGTGACCATGTCAACAGTGAACAGTCTTGACTGGGAAACGTGTGTACTTTCACTGGATATGTACACACATGCCAAGAGAGTTTGTTGTGGACGCAGCTGCTCCCAAATTCTCAAGCCATTTCTTAAGATGAGGATTTGTAGAGCAAAGAGCATCTGCTATGAAGATGAACACACCTAAGTTGAAACTCTGGCCCCTGTTTTCTCAGTGATGATGCCCTTTTCAGTGAAGGCAAATTCCATCTCTGCAATCTTCATCTGGAGAAGAAATGGAGTTGCAGTGAGGAGCAAATGGAATAATGTGTATAAGACACCCATCACTCACTAGATGCTCAATAAATGGCAGAGGGTACCATTATTCTTCCAGGGTTGGATGGAAAAGCATAATATTTACTAACTATTATTTGCTCTGCCTTGAGTTTAGAGTTTTTAGTTATCTATTCATTTCATACAGACACACAAACTATGAAGTATATTAAAGGGAATTTTTAATAAAGTTAGAGTCATGACTCTAGTATAGGTGTAAAGTAAATGCGTCAAAGATTTTGTTTTACTTGGAAATAATGAGAAGACTGGTAAGATATTACAAGTGAGTAAAAGGAAATTCAATAAACATTTCTATAGACATTCAAATACCTTTACACACAGATGAGAACTGGACTAATATCCATAGGTTTATCACTTGTATTGCACTGGACAAAATTTACTTGAATTTTTATGTTCAAGAACTATTTGAAATTTACTATGATTTTTCTATAACTTACAGAATTGTAAAATGGCTCAAACAGTGAAAGAGGCAGCCCTCTCATAGCACTAGATAATCCGGAACAGTTACCATACGCCCTTTTTATTTTTGTTCATTTCAAAGAATTCCACAGCATTTTCTGATGTAACTGTTATTATCCTCAACTGCAGTGAGAAAACAGATTCATCATGTGATACGTCTACAGGCACACACACAACACACACAGGAGTTTAAACGGCAGTATTTGGGTTCAAACTCATCTGAATCGGCATTGCCTTATCTGAATGGCTGGGATTTTTCTTTGTCCTTATGTTCCAGGGATGAACAACCAATATATCCGTCGGGAAGTCTTCTGCTGTGAGACGTGCGATGAGCTCAAAAGCTTCTGGGAAAAAGAAATCAGCAAACAGACTTGTTACCGAGAACTGGAGGAATATCGCCAGGGAAGAAGCGCCCTGAGAAAGTACGTAGATTGTTTATTGTTATTTTTAAAGTAGGTTCTTTAAAAAGTAGGTTTCTCCAGAAATATGCCAGATGTGAATAGGGGGAACAAAATTGTTTTCCCTACCTATTGTTTTAAGAATTGTGTTACAGTTCACAAGGGAACCCCGGGACTGTGTCCAGGTGGCAGAGGACAGGAACTGGGGGGATGCTTAAGCCAGAACCTGGGGCAGCCAGGCAGGAAAAAGTGCACAGTTTAAGACTGGCCAGCTTAGCAGTTCTGGCAGGTCTCAGCACATATTCTCCAGGAGCAGTTTCTAGTTCCCTCATACCTGGCTCCAGGATGCTTTAGGGCAAGGGAAATACTGGCTGGGTGGTGAAATGGATACAGAGATGATGGAGAGTGGCTGGTTTGGAGATTGGCTGATCTATTGTTAACTGTAAGGACTAATCCTAGGAGGGGGAATCTGTTCCCTGCCACCAAATTTGCAATATGTCAAAACATCATGAAATACAGAAAATAGAACGAAGTTTAATAACAACCACTCATTCAGTCTTGTGACTAGAATTTTCCAAGTGAATCTATGCCCTGCTTCTCAAAGGGCTTGTCAGAAATGCTGACTTTTAGGGTCAGATCTTTCTTTGTTATAGAAGGGGAGCTGTCTGGTGTTTTCTCTTCTTCTTTCTTTTTTTGTTTTATTTTGTTCTGTTTCTGTTTTTTGGTTTGGGTTTGGGTGGTACTGGGATTTAAGCCAGGGCTTTTACACTGATCTACATCCATAGGCCTTTTATCATTGTTTATGTAGAGACAGGGTCTCACTAAGTCACTAACTGGTCCAAGGTGGGCTGGAATTTGTAAAATCCTCCTGCCTCAGCCTCCCAGAGTGCTGGGATTGGCTCTGTCTTGTGCTTTGTAAGACATTTAGCAGCATCTGTGGCATCAAAACACTAGCTATTGATAGCATCCCCTCCCCTATTGTGACAAACAGGTTCCCTGGAGAAAAAGCAGTCTTTATCACGAATCAGTGACTTACAGAACTAAGATAAACACTTTTAAGGTATAAACAAACATAAGGTTGTGTTACTTAAATCCTGATGAACCAAAAAAAATTTCTTCCTCACCTCTTCACTGTGGCAGCATGTGGAACTACATTAAATCTAAGGGTTAACTTGACATATATGTGTCTGTGAAAAACTAGTTCAATAAAAAGATCTCGGGTCTGGGAGGATACATAGTCAGAGGAGGAGAGCAGCATGACCTTTCCCTCACTGGCGAGTGAGCTTCTTGTTCAAGTCAAGGGAGCCCCTGAAAGGAGAGCCTGAAAGGAGAACTTCCATGAGAAGACATGTCACCCTTGCAGCACCCCCTAGTACAGGGCAGCATCTACTTCACAGGAGCAGCGCCTTGGGGCTGGAGGATCAGCTCCCAGGCTCAAGGGTTCTTCATCCTAAAGTGAAGAACAGCCGCCTAAGGCACCCCCTCACAGGGGCATGGTATTAGTGTGTTCTGCTGGACAGAAGAGCATCCTGTCTCCACATTTCTGTGTCTATCAGCATGTCCTGAGCAAAATATGTGTAATTTATATGGGTTAAACTCAGCCAAGCTCTTTACCATTCCAGTCACGTTCCTGGTGGCCTGACAGGCAGAGCCAGGCATTTCTGCATTGCATGCTATGGGGATCAAGTGTTAGAGCACCCAGGGAAGTGGGGAGGGTCCCTGTCACCCCCTCCCGCACTCACACCCATGTCTTGGCCATGGAGCTACATCCCATTTTAAGTCCTGCACTGGAGGGGTCTTCCCTTCGAGAAGGTCAGGATGCTGGGCTAAAAGCAAAATTTGTAAGGTGATCTGAATTTTTAAATATAGCTTCAGTTAAATGGATAGATAAAATAGATAGGTGGGATAAAGATTAAAAGAAAATACAGGAAATTTTTGTGAGTGGCTAATTTTGACTAGTGGGATAACAGATTACGTGTGCGTGCGTGTGTGTGTGTGATCCATTTTTTCCAAAGTTTCTACAATGATCCTGTGTAGTTTTGTAACTAGGAAAATAAGTTATTTTTAAAAGCAACCAATAGCAGATGATCCATAGGACAAGAGTACTATTTCTCTAAGTTCCCATGTGCTTCAGAAAGTACCTTTCCTAATGTTTGGAGTAGTTTACTGTTCCTTCTATGGCCAAAACAATAAACCCTCAAAATGTATTCATCATAAAACAGTTGATAGTTGTCTCCCGCAAATTACTGTTCAAAGACACACACATAGCTGCTGTGTTAGTCAACCATGAAGTTATGCGAAGACTTGGAGGAAGTAGATGCAGGTTCCTGTGGTCTCCTCCTTGGTTCCTGGGCCCACTTTCCAGAACTGTACCTTTATCAACTGTGAAGTAAAAAATCCAAAAGACTTAATCCCAGCACTCAGGAGGCTGAGGCAGGAGGATCACTGCAAGTTCAAGACCAACCTGGGCTACATAGTGAGCTCAAGGCCAGCCTGAACCGCAAATCAAGACCCTGTCTCAAAAAAAAAACAAAAACAAAAAACAAATAAACAAAAAAACCAAAAGACTTCTAAATTTGGTTAGACAATAAATGAAAATGTAAAAAATGCTTTAAAAAGTTTTACAAAAAGAATATAGATATTTTCAAATCAAAATCAAAATGGCAGAACTTGATTTAAATCCCTATTGATCTGTGTAAATGGTTTGAAACACTGCTACCAGAATAGTGATCTCCCTGTGTACATGTGCAGACCAGTGACTGTCATGCACTCTTGGACTCTTGTTCCAGTCCTGTGGTCTTTGACTCCATAACCCACCACATACAAGGGCCTACTCTGTCACACACATACACTCTCTCTCTCTTTCTCACATAGTCTACCTTTCATTTATAAAAGAAAAATCCAAGCCACTGGGCAACCAATAAATATTCTAAGTGAACAGCAGAGACAAAAGTCTACCACCAACCCCTTTGCAGACAGAACCAAACCAATAATGTGATATGCTCCTCTCCCTCTGCCGGGCTGGCCTGTGAGATCTTGTGCCAGTGCTAAGCTGCGTGTTTTGCATATGTCTGAGGGTTCCCTGACCCAGAAGGGGAATGAGAGCTGGAGAGAATCTATCTCCCTTATAACTGGTATATCCGTCAGGGGCCCTGTGTGTGGGATCGCACGATGAAGCAGGGGGCCCTGGAATTGGAACTCTGGCTTATTTTCTGAGTCTGCACCACAGGATGGTTGTGCGCTGGAGAAGTAAAAACTGTTTGCAAACAACTGATCAGGGTAATTTGAGAAAGTTCAACTGCAACATAGGTTTAATCAATGAACATAACCCTGGTTTGCCTGGGATGGGACAGGTATCTAGTTATTATTCGAGTGTAATTTTTTATTCCCTTCTATATTTAAACACATCTCAGTTTAGATGATAAAACACGCAGGCAATCAAGTCTAAGTGACCAGACCACAGTTACAACTGTAAAACTGTACAGTGACTCAGTGAGAAAATAATGCTTTAATGCAAGAAGTATGGTCTTTGAAACCCCTCTTTGGAATTTCATATAGCTCACCATGTCTGGCAGATGTCAAATCTGGTAGGCTTGAAAAGGATAGGGGTTTTAATGAGGCCCGTGTGAAAACTACTCACTTCTGTCTTCTCACATGCCTGCTGATCAACTGGATCACCCAGCATGCTTACAGCTGCAGACCACAACTAGACCACAAATGAAATCAGTATTTCAAACTTTTTACAAAACAAGAGTCTACAATGAGAAATAAGAAGTGAGAAAAAAAGTTAGGTAGATGTTCCATTCAGATCCGCATGCTGATGCTCATCAGCTTGTGTTGACTAAGCCACGTGATCAGAGAACCAACAAGTCACAGAGCAATTAAGCATAGACCTATCTTTTTTGTGGTGAAAAAATACCTATAAAAATGTGTTTCCTATGAGGATGGAATAGGAGTGGCAACATCACCGTCTGATCTTTCATATTAAAACAAAGATCTGCAATGGGAAACCAACAATTGGCTTATAAATTCCCTGAAGACAGGGCTTATTATTTTATTGCCCTTCTTTACATATTATACAGCCTCAGATTTGCCCCATTCTGGGTTCTGTTAATTTGCTTCAAGAAGTTCAGCTGACTGGTGACACTAGCTGCCCTCCTGATCCATCACACTCGGCCCTGGCTTTTCCACCCAAGCACTGAGCAGGCAGAGGTGCTTCTCCTTCGTGATTCCTGAATGCCAGGGCTCCTCTGAGGGGTAAGATTTTCTCAGGGACCTCCCTCCCCATGAGTCCAGCCCCAGCATTCTCAGAACTAGGCGATGGCCTGGGGCGTTTCTGACTCCTGCATTGCTTCCACTCTCTCTGTCCCTAGACATCAGATCAGCACTGAAGTCAAAACACCTTACCATGCAGGACGTGGTGGTTCATGCCTATAATCTCAGCACCCAGCAGGCTGAGGCAGGAAGATCACCATGAGTTAAAGGCCAGCCTGGGCTACATAATAAGTTCAAGGCTTTCCTGAAATACATTGTGCGACCCTGTCTCTAAATAAATAAATAAATGTTAGAAAGGCTTTCCCTGGCCTCCCTGACCACTGTGGTGCCCTCCCCTCTTTAGTTTTCACAGTTTGCTTCCCCAAATCTCATCTGATATATATGTTGAATGGCTGGTCTATGGTAGAAATAGTCTGATTATGGGCCCAGGTGGTCCTCACTGGCTCCCAGTTAGGACAGTGTGATCATGGAGTATGACTCTCACAGACATCACCATGCTTCCTAGTTAAGCCCCATACTTATCAGGGGGAATCTGGGTTTTAGTATTAACTATGACCCCTCCCCAAATCAGAAAAATAAGTAATAAACATTTTGGCATCTCTCAAACTTTAAAAGTGATGCCAGTATTTCTAGGTTGAGGGTAAAAGCACATAACAAAAACGTAAATATCCTAAGCTGAGGGCAAACATGTTCTGTTGAGTTTTAATGCCTCTTGGACAGGTCCTCTCCCAACTCTGAATCTGTGTTTTAAGTATACTCTTCCTCACACTGATCTTCCCTGTTGCAAAATAAGTTTACTGAGAACCCAAAATAAAACAATATGGTGATGAAAGATATTGACCAAGAAGACCAACAATCGGTCTAAATAGTCATGAACCCAGATTTAAAGGTCATTTGGGCAGACAGATGCCTAAATCCTTCCCTGTTTGGCAATGAACAGTGGAATGACTGCTATAGGAAGCGGACAAATGTGTTATGACTCTCAGGTTCCTCAACCATATTACTAAAATACTATTAAATGCATCCTACCAAATGTGTTCTTTCACATCCTCTAAGCAGCAGCCAAGACATGACTGGATGTGCATGAGACTGATGCAGGGAAACTCCTGTGAACGAAAAATGAGAAAGAAGTTGTGGGGCACTGATGAATGTGTAACTCCTGGCTACCTGGGGGGAAATGTATACATATGTGTTCATGGGTAAGTTCGCTATAAAACTCACGGGCACAAATGCTGTATGACACAGCTTGAAATTAATAAGAAAATGTGAGTTTCTCTTTATTATAAATTCCTACATCCAACTGATTCTCACAGCATGATTTTCTTAGTTTTCACCAAACTCTGGTGTCTGCAGCCAATGGTTGCATTCAATCATTATTTGATAAAATCAGGAAACAGACAATTGCTTGATTACTGTCCAGTTCAGTAAAGAAGTCATGTCACTAATCATAATTGCTTTCTAGTTCTGAAAGAATATTTAATAATGTGACAGATATAGGCGGACTACTCTTCTAAGTTCAATCTGTATTATTAAGATTTTCTTTATCACTTTCTGAAGTCTAGGCCAGGGGTTAGCAAATATTTTTTCAAAAAGAATGGGGAATAAATACTTTTCCCTTCATAAGTCATATGGTCCGTGTTGCACCTACTCAATCCTGCCATTATAGCGTGAAAGTGACTCTAGCAATATGTACACAAAATAGCTAAACAAGGAAGCAGAGCTGTACTACAATAAAATTTTACTTACAAACACAGGCAGTCACAGACTTGAAAAGAGAGCCAACCTTTTGTCTAGATGATGAACAGAACAGTAAACCAAGTCATGTATGTTTCACAGAGTCTGCCAACTTCCATGGTGTGAATATTCCCTGTTAGGCCTATTTCCAGCTACCAATGGGCATCGATGACTTTTAAAGAGATGTTTGACAGTTGTACCCCATCATTTAGCACTTTTACCCTATACAAACATACACACTCCTAAATAACTAGAAGAGTACTCATTACTGTAAAAAACAGTAAGTAGTGATGAATTTTGTATATTTGTTCTTTGTTTCTGATATATCTTAACCAAAAGTATATATAATTTAATTTTAATAATGTCTGTATTTAATAATCATTCAAAAATTGAGTTGCCAGCTCTGGCAACTCAAAGAAAGGCAGAACAGGTAGCAAAAGTGATCAGACTATGATGCAGGCCTGACCTCTGTTCAGGACAAAGGGAAGGAACTCGGTAGGGAGACAGCAAGGTAGGCCTCATAAATTCAGGCCAGACTGATGGAGACATCTTGCACTAAAGCTACCTGTTAATGAAGTTCTGTGTTTGAGAAATGAGCCTGCATTAATACCTTGCCAGGTTCAGCCACTGTCTAGAAAGAGCCCACAAGAAGTTTGGCCTGGGCATTTGACTTGGAGTAGATCCAATCCTGCCCTAGCGTCATCGCCCAATTAGCTGCTGAAATAGCTGACACTGCCACTCTGTTATGCCTCCCATGTCTGGTGGCACATTGTCATGGCCACTATACCATGTAAGAGTTAGTTTCATTTGTTAATAATGAATCCATGTTATACTAATAAGTGCATCAAGTTCAATACAACACCCAGGCCGTAGCCCCTAGTCAAAGAACCCAGGTGACAAAAGTCATGTGTTGGGAGGCTGGCTGGGTTGCAGAACCTTTAGAGATGCATGAGAAAGGAGTGCCTGTGAAGGTCGGTGTTTTCCAGATTGATGGAGAGGTCAATCACAAATTACAGCACAAAATAACTACTTAATAACCACAATGAAGGAACATACTGTGACAATTACTAGTAGGTGGACATTAATACAGAAGATCACATAAGTTTAACAGGTCCTTATTTCTTACGTGCAGTGTCTTCTCACCTAGCAGAGTGCAAGGATGCCAGAATGAAGTGGCTGCCACCGCAGGCGCTGTAGTCCTCTGTTTTGCCACCCCTCTTCAAACAGGCTGACTCTGTTTACGTCACTCCTTTTACCTAAAGTTGAGGTGGAAAGAGGGTGACAACCGATGTCCTGAGAGTGTCCCCACGTCCCTCACTCCCCTACTCCTTGTCAACGTTTTAATTCTCAGTCCTTGGTTGCTAACATGCTTTAACAACGAGCATTACCAGACAACAAGTCAGCTTTCCAAATTCTTTCCATTCTTTCCTGGGCCAAAGTTGGAGAGAGTTTTAAGTAAGTTTTCCTGCAGTCAATTTGGTGCCTAGAGGCTTCATAATATTTATACCTTTTAAGTTGTAGTATTTCATGGGAACGTGGAAAGAGTTTGAAGAATTACACTCATTTTAGAGTGGAAAAATTAAAGTGAATCCAATTTTTCCTTCTTTTTTTGTGCACTGTAACTTTTTGCACTTAGTGTTTATTACCTTATACCCAGTGCCTCCAGCTTCTTTCCATTCGCTTCCACGCCCATAACTGAGCAGAGTTTAATCACCTTGTGGGTTAGGATGCCAATTTGAGTTTGAGAGGGGCACAAATATTCAGACCATAGCACCTTCGAAGTCCATTTTTAAAATGTGGCTATATAATGTCCCACCACCATGTGCTAAAAAGATTATCCTTCCCCCATCAAGGTGTCTCTGCTCCTTGCCACAAATCAACTAGCCATATTAGTGTGTATTCATTTCTGAACTCTCTTCTCTGCCTGATTGATCCATTTGCCTGTGGCCAGTGCCACACTATCTTAATGATGATAGTTTTGTACTAATCCTCAAAATTAAGTAGTGTAAGTCCTCCAACTTCCTTCTTCTTCAAAATTACATTGGATAATTATTTCTTTGCTTTTCTAAAACAAAAATGATATTACTATCATCATTATCATTATTATTATTGAGATAGAGACTCTGTTGTCCAGGCTGGTTGTGAATTCCTGGGCTCCTGCCTCAGCCTCTCAAGTACTTACAATTCCAGGTACCCAGATCTTCCATATAAAATTTAGAGTCAGTTTATTGATGGCTATAGAAAAGTCTTCCCAGGACTCTGATTGGAATTATGTTGAACCCAATAACAAATTGGGGAGGATTAAATTTGGGGGAAGTGCCTAATCATAGTCTTCACCCATTTTACTGTTTCTTTTCTTTGCTCATTTGTAAAAGTCACACGCTTCTTGTAAAGTACTCCTGAGAAGAAAAAGGAAATAGGTCAGTGGGCCAGCAGCTGTGAAGACAAAGTCACTAATCAGCTATGTGTGCTCTTGCCCTACCCAGGCTCCGAGAGGAATGGAGGCAGAGGTTGGAAAAGAGACTTCAGATGCTGGATAATCCTGAGCAGGAAAAGCAGCCCCAGCCCGCTGACTGAGAGCTTCCTGCCATGCTGCCTTCATAGACACCAAACTGCCAAGAGCATTTTTTTAGCAGAAAAAGCCAACACCCAGTTATGCTGACTTACTAAGCAGTACTCTGTCTAGCTCCTCTCCCATTTGTGGAGGGATTTACATGTGAAGCCTCCCCTGGTGCTAATGGGGGTTATTATCCAGTTTAATCCTCTTTGCACAGAGGACAGGGTGACCACAAATGGGAGAGGAAGCATGGATTATTTAACATGGAAAGTTCTTAGAGTGCCCCCCCCACCCCAGGTTTCGAAGATCCATGTAACATTACCTAGTCTCACATTTTCTTCGAATTTTGAAATCTGAACATTTTCTTTGAGCTTACAGCAGGCAGTCATTTTGGTGGGAGTCTGGATTCCACAAATCTTCTGGAAATAAGAAAGTAAAAAGTCTTCGTCCTCCTTTACCCCTTTTTGTGCATAGAGAAGTATTGCTGCTTACAGAAATAAAGTTATCGTTATTTCTAAAAATTTAACAATATGGCTTGAAAATGAAGTAACTTGGTTTTTGCTGTTATAAATTTGGAATTTTTTTTCATAGACATGTTTAATCAAAAACACACAGTGAAAGCAGAATAATGCTAGATAAACAGGGCTGCCATGCACTCACATTGCCTGCCCTTGACATCACCCACCCTGGACCACTCCTTTCTCTGGTGCTACAGTAAGTGGCCCCAGCTGCCCCAAATGCTTACTCCAGTAATGTCATCTTCACATTATCCTGCTCTCAGGTCCCAAACATGGCTAACAGGCAGATGGCTTTCAAAGGTAGCTTTGATGAGGACTCCTCTTGTGAGATGCAAGCAGAGGAATGTAGAGTTGGCAACCCTTGCTAACTCAGGGATTCAGATGGCCTAAGTGACCCTGACGGTATGGGGGATGTCTTGGTTACTTTTCTCTCGTTGCTGAGACAAAATACCGATGCCCAAAATTAAGGAAGGAAAGATTTATTTAGCTCACAGTTTGTGGAGATTTCAGTCCATACTTGGCTAGCTCCAAGGCAGGGTGGCACATGGCAGAGGGCAACAGTTCATAACGGTCAAAGATAGCAAAAGCAACAGAAGCAAAAGGGAGGAGTGGTGGCAAGCAGCTTCTTTCTCTTCCTTACATATGCAAACCATCCGCCCCAGGGCGGATATAGCATTCACACTTACAATCCCAGCACTGGATCATGGATCAATCATAAACTCTAAAAGCCCGCCCCATGACTGCATGAGGATTTGGGGGGACATGCATAACACGGGACAATGCTAGAGAGGACATCCAGCCCTCACAGATGCTGTGGGCTCTCATAACATGCTTCCTTCTGCTTCCTTGGAGGACTAATGGCCTCATCATGGCTTAGAGAGCCATGGGTGGAAAGAAGGCTTGGAAGGATATTTTAAGAGACCCAGACAACAGTGCTAGGGCCCCTTCTATGGGCTCCTGTTCAATTCAGATACAAGTAGGCTGTAGACTACAGTTGGGAAAATCTGACCTAATTTGGAAATGGATGTTAATAATAAAATAGAATTTTGTTTGGGACAGAGAACCCTGGGAATAAGTATTAAGATACCTAACCACATCTGAAGGTCAGGGAGAGCCCTCTGAGAAATAGATACTGAGGCTATGTGTATAAACCCCAAAGGCCAGGTCATATACCTCAACTACATATAACATACGAAGATACATGAAAAAACATGCAGGAAAATAGGACAGGGCAGGTATCATGGGCAAAACAGAGCAGCACGTTTGAAGATCTAGGGAGAAGAGAGAGACAGCACAAGGGGACATCAACCTGCCATCCATAGAGAGATGAACACAGAGTGAGGAGGGGACCATCTATGGGAGAATGGAGAAGAGAGCATGGGAGTCTGGAATCAGGCTAAAGAGTTCATCAGCTTGTTAGTTTGTTACCACAGGGTAACAAAGAGCCATTGGCAAGAAGTAGAGGAATGAACTGATTAGATTTGCACTATTTATTTTTTTCAAACTTTTGGATACAAAAACATGCATTTAATTTTATGTAAATATATAAATAAGATCATACTGTATATCAGTCAATTTTCTTTCACCATGACAAAATACCTGAGGTAATTAACTTAAACAGAGGCTTACCATTTGGCAGCCAAATCCATGGTCAGTTGGCCCCATTTCTTTGGACCTGTGGTGAGGCAACACATCATGGTGGGAGTACATGGTGGAGGATCCTGCTCACCTCATGGAAGTTGGAAAGGAAAAAGAGACAAGAGGGTGCCAGAGACCCAATATACCCTTCAAGTACCCTCACCCAATGACCTAACTTCCTTCTACAAGGCCCCATCTCCTCATGGTTCTGTCACCTCCCAATATGCTGCAATCTGGGCACCAAGCTTTAAAACATGACAATATGATTTCATCATAATTTTTTGTCGGCCTTCTCAACCAATTCTGTCCAGGGTAAGCAGATCCTAAACTAGGTGCCTGCAGATGTATAAGAAAAAAGAAGACCAAGAGAGCCAAAATCCTGTGATCAGGTGCTAGCAGCCTCTAGGACTGACTGACCCCTGATTACCATCTACAGTAACCTTTTATTCAGAATCCACCAAGGAGGCAGCCGAGGAATCGAGAAATCGGAGGATATCAACTGTTTTAGCAAGGACAATACAACTCAATTATCCTAGGAATGCAACCTAGGATAGGTTGACCAGTAAGCCATCATGTTATCTTCCTTCACCCATATCTCAGCAAAGCATCTAGTATTGATCCTAAGGCTTACAGTGCTTATGCTAGACTTCATCCAGAACCCAACAATCATGGCTTGGTCAGGCCTCAGGCAATACACAAAATGGTAACTAAGGAATGTCCTTCTCCACAATTTTTTACTAACATTTTCTTCCCCCTTTTTTTGTCCACTCACTACTGACCCTTATAGGCAAGTAACCTATGTTAACAACCTCCAATAGTTCACATAACCCTTTGTGCATTCCTCTCTCTCTCTCTGGAAGGCTTTGTGTGAATGTGTTCGTGTGAGCATCATGGAAAACAGAATTATATTATATTTTTCTGCATCTTGCATTCTTCCTCAACTATACCTGGTACAAATATGTCTAGGTCAGTTTAGCTCCAACTCCCAATTATACCATAATGTAGATGCTCTTCAATAAAGACAACAATATTTTTAGAGGTAGACAATCATCTAAATTCCAAAGTTTTGCCTGTGATCAGATAGACAATCAGGTAGACAATCATCTAAATTCCAAAGTTTTGCCACTTGAATAATATAGCAGGAAACACACTTGTCCATAGGTCCTTTCTACTAGTGTTTTTATACCAGAAATTAGATTCCCTAGAATGGTAAACTAGAATGAAGAATATTATATACCAGCATTTTTTCTTTTGAGATGTTCTTTTAATTGTTTCCAGAATAGCCTGGAAATGTTCATTTGAACCAACAGTTTATGAGTAGCTTTCTTCCCATCTCACTACCAGCAATAAATGTCATAGTTCTTTTCACTTTTTTTCTAGTCTGAGGGGTATGGAATGACGTCCCTTGTGTCTCTGACCCCTAGGTGAATGCGGGTCACATTTTGTTTCTTCATTAGTTAGATTTTCTCCTCTGTAAAATGCTTACTTATACCCAATGCCTATTTTCCTAAAGTTTGCCTCTCATGTCAATGCATGTAAACTCTTTACACAATGTAAACTATGACCCCTGGATTGTCATTTATGTTAGAAACCTAGAGGGCAGGGAAGGTCAGATTAATTAAATATTCATTATCAAGTCTGGAAAGTTGAAGTTATAAAGGGAAAATTGACACATTTATCTATATGAAAATTATACGATGCAGTTGTATGAGCAGAAGAGTTTGGGCATATTTGCAAGTTAAAATGATCACTTGATAGCAGTTGGATGAGTGGATTACAGGAGATGGCAGAACATGGCTAGAGATAGCTCAGAAGGTTGCTTCATAGTCACCATAATAGGAAAAGGGCGTGAGCAAGTGGAATGCCCAGGTCCTATAGGTAGATTGAAGGTAGAGAAGTGAGGCATGGACCACCTAAAAATATAGATGTTCATTTATTTTAGCTAGCACTTAACATGGACCTGAAGAAATACTTGAGCTGTTTCTACCACCAGCTCCACTGGAGGACATTGGGCACGGTGCCCACTCTCCTAAGCTTTGCTGTCCTCCTCTGTAGCAATGGGCACCCCACCGTGCTTCTTGAGATTAAATGAGCAAATGTGAAAGATCCTCGAGCAGGACCTAACATCTGCATACCAAAGCTCTCTGCCTCTTCTCTCCTTCTCTCTGAGTCCCCCTGGGGACCACCACTGGCTACCACCAGTCTGGGCCGATGAGGAATACATGTGGCTCTTCCTGGGTCACTGGTTCCCAAGCCTGTTTCAAATCCATGGATTCCTAGGCCCCACTTTCAAGGACTTGAATTCTGTGAGTCTAGTGTGGAACTCAGGGATTTCTCTTTTATTAAAACACCCGGGAAACCATGATGCTTAGCCTCAGAACTCAGAAATTAGTTCTCCCAAAGGTATAGAATCTGTTGAAAATCGGCTAGTGAAGAAAGATGGACAAGGGATGTGCTGGAAAGCACAGGCTAGTGGAGGTCTGGTGGTCTCCCAAGGAAGATGAGGTCAAACGTTAAAGGAAAGGTCAGCTGAACAAAGCCAGGAAAGGTCCTCTGCCGTGGATGCAGTGAGTAGTCGACTGGGGTTAAGTAAGGAAGGCCACAGAAGGCCAAGCTAGGGAATTTGGACTTCAGCACATAGGCAATGGAGACCCATCAAAGGTTTTTAAGCAGGCGAGTAACTCGCTAAGAACTTGTCTTAGTAACTTAGTCAAACAAACCTGGCAGCAGTGGGGAGAATGCACTCTGCAGATGTGAGGGATTGTCTCTGCTTAAACAATGACTATCCAAACAGCTTTATTTGGAAAATATTCCCCTTTGGTGATCTTCAACTTCGGTCAAGGTGAGTGAAGTTCAAACATGCAGTAGTGTAAGGAATATGATGCCGAACAACAATGGGATAATTTGCCTTCTGCTGCAGCTCAAGATAATCACTTTTAAACTTCCAGTTTTCTGTTTCAAAATTAATTAGCACTTTTCCTTTAGTGACCTTATGTGAAACAGAGGAGAACAGGAAAATGTGAAGTTACACCAACTCAGACGTGAGCTCAACTACTCAGGAAAACTTTACTTTTGAAAAGTAGAGTGCAGCGTCAGTGACACAAAAGAATACCACAAAAAATGCCCTTTGTCTTTTGGACAACTAAAAACAATGTAGAATCGACGACAGAAAAAACTAAAGCAGAAACTGTCTCTTTTCCCGAAGTAATTTAACTGCAAGATTGAGAAGCGCTCTTCACTTCCACACCAGCGCACAAGTCTTCAGGCGGTCTGAGGCGCAGACCCTGGAACGCGCATGCCCAGCCCCGCAGACACAACGGCACTCGGGGGCTTTGCTGTTGGAGACGACCTGGTCTATGGGGAGAGGGAGGAACGGGAAGAGACACCGGGTAGAAAGATTTACTGTCCTAGGAGTAAGAACCAAATGGGCAGCGCCCAAAGACAGAAACCCTGGGCCACCTCCCCCAAACACCGGGAGAACTGCAGCACCACTAAAGTGCAGGCAAGGCACAAAGCCAGGCTCCCACATGCCCTCAACAAGGACAGAGAGGAGCCCAGGGCAACTGCTGTATCTCTGGCTTATGTAGCATTTTCCTTGAACATAGACAGCTTCTAAAGGGAGAAGACGGGATTTGCGCATGTGATGGAGCATCACATTACCTTAGATTATGATGAGGTTTTCCCTGAAAATAATAAATTTGCCTTTTCTGGTTATAACAGTATGCGTTCTTATGGTAAAGAATCAGGGAAAGACGATCATTATAAAAATTACCCCCAACATCACCACTGGATAATAAACATTGCTCATATTTTGAAAACTATCTAACACCATTCTATTTATAAATAGTCAAAAAGATAAATAATTTTTCAAAAGTGAGATACTATAAATTCTTGTAACGTATTTTTCCATTCAGTAATATGTTGTGGGTATCTTAAAAGTGACAAATATGTCATTTGTTTGTTGTTATTGGATGCATAGTACTTAGATGTGAACAATTTAATTCTTTTTTATAAATTTACTTTTCAAAAAATTCTTTTTTAAATTAAATTAAAACCATAAAAGTTCAGTTATAAAAGATGAATTACTGAGGCATACTCTATGTAATTGATACTCAGACAATTCCTTGAAATGGAATACACTGTGGCTGATAAAATCATGTAGAAAGATTATGTGCTCCCCTTAAGAATACTTCATATTTTATGAACAGTTATCTTTGACAGACTTTCCAGTTTTTCTCTACTATGAGCCGCATTGCACAAACATCACCATATATATTTTTGCATATTAAACTCTAAGAGAGGAACTGCAGTGTGAGAGGGTAAGCCACAAGGACACAACTCCTGGCCTACAGCAATCGCCCCTCATAGTGGACACAATTGGCTCTGCCTGCCCAGTGCCCACAGCACCCTTTCCTTCATTATAGATCATGACAGACCAAGCAGAAAAAGGTGCCCAGCCCTGACTCGCCCTCCTCTCGGTGAAGCAGGGCTCATCCACCTTCCCCCTATGATGCAAGCCTGGTCAACCAGAAACAGACTCAGGGATGGGCCTGAGACCCAAATGAGTCGAGGAAGACCCAAGTCCTGGCTTAGACTGGGAAGTGTAGGGAAAGATCGAGGGCTCTTTCACCAGATCTGCTTGTAGGAAAGATGATCAGAGCCTGAAGCTGCCATGGGTCACCATGGGAGAGTTGTACCCAGGAATGAGACCACCACACAGGATGACAAAGCTCTGACAGAGATGGCGAAAGACAGATATAGGCAAAGAGGGGAAGTTTATTTCAGTGCCTGAACCCAGACAGATGTAAAACCAACTTGATCTAATAGATCAATTTTTTTAAAAAGTCCCTTTTTATTCTGTTAAGTCCCTTCTTATCAGACCATTTGACAGTAACATAGAACCCAAGGACCCGTCCACTGGGAAGCCTGAGGGCTGAGCTATGTGGTTAGCAGGGGCTTGGAAATGCTTGTTGTAAGCACACATCATAGGATCACAGAGTCTGGTGTTGCCATTTCTACTCAGCATGTGGCATTTACCCGGCATTTTCCCTCTTCTAGTATCCATTGTCCAGTGTTGGACAAAAGGATGAAACATCGCAAGTCCCTATGTCACTCTTTATCCCTATGAACCAGCTACTCAGCCACTTGTAGTACAGCTGAGCACCCCAAATGTAGCCTGGGAAGGGACTTCACCTTCTTTACTTGGATGGCTCTAAATGTAGCCCTGCATAGACTTGAGGAGCCTCATAGATATCACTGAATGCTCCTGTATGATCTCTCCCATCAGGGTGTATGATTGAAAAAGCCATGCCAATGACTGAGTTTGGGTGTTAAAATTCAGTTAAAAAATAAGTAAAACATATTAACTACAGCTTGCTTTTTACCATATGTGGTCCGATCAGGTTTCTCTTCCAAGATTTTTCCCAGGATTAAATTCACAGTATTTTTGAGTAACCACTTAGTGATTAGCAGTCAACAGTTACTATGCATTTATCCGATGAGAAGCAGTAGTTGGAAGAATGATTACCAAAGGAACACAGATCTACAAATTTGGTTTCAAGTGTTGCTTGCTGGGACTATGCTGGAGACCCATATGCAAGTAACCAGCTGTTATTTGTACAGCCTGGGGATTAAGTACAGGGCTTTGGAGTCTGGCAGATCTGGGAACTAATCTAGGTACATTGTCTAAGCCCTGTCAGCATCACTTTCCTCACTGCTATGCTTTGGGTCTTGAATGTTCCCAAAGACCCATTGTCAAGGTGTGGTCCCTAGTATTATGCTATAGGGACATGGTGCAACCTTTAAAAGCTTGGGTATAGTAGGGAGTCTTTATGTCACCTGGAGTGTGCCCTTGAAGGAACTGTAGGACCTGAGCCCCTTTCTGTTTCTGTCTTGGCTCCCTGGCTTGTGATGTAAGTGGTTTTGCTCTGCCATGTGCTTCCACCATAACAAGCTGCCTCACCATGGGCCCAGAATAATGGGGTCAATTGATAGTGCAGTGGAACCTCCAAAATTGTGAGCCAAGTTAAACCTTTTATCTTTATAAGTTAATGCTCTCAGGTAGTTTGTTATAGTGGCAAAAAGGTCAACTAACACATTCACTTTCAAAATGGGGCAATAAATTCTACTTTACAGGAATTTTGAAAGCTCATGTGAGAAAAGGTCATGATATATTTTAAAACTGGAGTCCTGAGGCTGGGGATGTAGCACAATGGTAGAGCATTTGTCTTACACATGCAAGGCCTCAGGTTCAATCATCAGTGTTGAAAAACAAAACAAATCTGGAGCCCTAGTTCATCTAGGTCCAGCATGTGGGAGAATGAGGAGCCAGGCCTGTGGGGAGTATATATCACATATAACAGGGAAATTTTGAGTCAAGAATGTTCTGCAAATCCTAAAAGACAAATAAACAACCCATTGGAGGAACAATCAGAAGTACTAAGCAGGCTCTCTCCAGAGGAGGAGAACTAGGTGCCCAGTGAACACAAGAGAGGTGTTTCAACCTTACTGATGATAAGAAATGCCAAACAAAACCACAGTGTGCTACCACAGAGCCATAGGACAGCTAGCATAAGGACAACAGGTAATACCAAGCATCAGAGACAGTATGGAGCACAGGACTCTGGTTTGATGTAGCCATTTTCAAAAATGGTTCAGGGTCATCTACTGGACACAAAAGAGTACACACTTTGATGTCACTTATGTATAAAATCCACAAAAGGCAAGACAAACCTAACTGTGGAGTATACTTGGTGTTGGATAATCCCAAAGGACAGGGAAGTGATTATCTTAAATGTCAAGGCAGAGGCTACCTCTGATGGAAAATAAGGGATCAGTGGCAAGGAGAAGGTATGGAAAGGTTCCTGGGCTGCAAGCCATGGTGCATTTTTTCTTTTTTTTTTTTCTTTTTGAGACAGAGTCTTGCTATAAACTTCAGGCTGTCTTTGAACTTGTGATTCTCCTGTCTCCACTCCCTGTGTCATATTTCTTTCTTGTGATAAATGTCATCTGTTTGCTTTGTGATAATTTACTCAGATGGGTAGTTTTCTTGTGTAAACTCTTTCCCTTTGTTATACTTCACAATGAGGTTAAGAAAAATTAATACAGAGTGTACATTCCTATTAAATAAGGTGCTTATTGGCTTACTGACTCTGCTAATATTAATTTGGAGATGTTTAATGGGAACTGAAAAAATAGATGGAGCATATAAAACTGGCAACGCTATTTGTAGCTTTCAGAGCAGGATCTGAATGTGCCTGGCCCAAGAATACATCAGGAGACACAGCCATGGAGCGTTTTCTACTGGAGAGGATGAATTGGTAATAATGCTGTACCTTGCATGGCCACACTCAGCAGAGCCCAGGAAAGTTACCTCACCTGGTGGACAAGAACTCCTGAGGTGCTAAGTATTTTATTAAACTTCCTCATCATGATTATAGCCTGCAAATAGGATCGAGGAGCCCCACTAGAGCTGTGGATGCTGCCAGGAGGCCCCAAGAAGAAGAAATGACCAAGAGGTAGAGCAGAAGAGCCCTCGTGGATCACGTCTAGTGTTGTGGTGGGGTGACTGATCCACAAGAGCCTTTTGTGAATGGCTAGTGGAGAGGAGTTTACTTCTTGACACTACAGAGCAAGCTTCTGTTCTCACAGGTGCTTCCCTTTGCCTCTTTAAGGACTGATCTTGGGTTTAAGTTTTCAGAGAAGAGCACTGGGGTCATTTGGTTCAATGTCACTCTGGAGAACAGCCCGTCTATAGGATGCTCAGAAAACAATTGTTAAAAATTAAGTTTTCAGACTTCCAGAGAAATTTTGAATTTTTAGCTACTTAAGGAAAGTTACAGGCTATTTCAATGGTAGAACAAAAAACATCTGCCCTAGAGACAAAAGACATGGAATGAAATTGGGACAAGGACTTACGGACTAAAAACACACAATTCACTTGGTAACTAAAGCAGGACAAAAACTTGGTGTCTCAGCCTCCATTTGCAGTCTATCCCCTTTGCAGTCACCTTAGATTCAAGGAGCAACAGATCTGATCAAAAAACATCTTGTGAGGCATTAAAACTACTTAAAGGCAACAGCAAGTTTCTTGTGGAGCCATGAACAAAGGCCACTTGACCAATCCTAGATAACGATCAACCCAGCCACTCTCTGGTTTCCTTATCTATATAATCTGGGAGTTCACGTCAGCACTTATGATGACAGGGCTAGAAAGGCTGGTCCCTTGTCTTTCTGGTGTAGCTATATTGCTTAAATTTTCTTTTCTGACTTCCCCACTGCTCATCTCATCTCTTTGCTTGGCAGCTTGGCCCTGGGTGGCAGAACCCAGTCTATTGGGAGTCCAGAGCTGGTACCTTTGCCCTAAAACTCCAGTAACAAAATGAAACTAAATAAAGCTAAGCTGACCTGGGGGACATGGCCCAGAAAGAATCCACAGGACACAGAGCACACAAAAGACACCTCATTCCCCTGTCATGAACAGAGCTTTGCCCACTGTAGTATAAGTCAGTTTTGATGGTAACCCCCAAGAGTTGAAAGGCAAGATGCCCAACAAGACTACCCTCAACCCAGGTGCCAGCCACATGTCTGGGGATCTCCAGGCCACCTGCACTTCTGACTAACTAGCAATAAGCCCCAGAGCTTCCCAAGACTCCCCATAGTTTTGATGATTCACTAGAATGACTCACAGAACTTATGAAACTAGTATGCTTATAAATAAGTTTTATTATAGTAGATTCAGATCAGGATCAGCCATATAAAAGCATGAAGAGCAAGGTTAGGAGGGTCCTGAACACAAGATGCCCATACCTTCTCCCCGGGGAATGAATGAGGCATCACCCTCTAGCCATCACCAATAAGGTTCACCAGTGAGGATGCTCTACCCACTGGATTTCAGTGTCCAGAACCTTAATGGGATTCCATTATGTGTGCACAGTTGATTCAATCATTGGCCACATGACTGAATTCATGCTCTAGGGACACTGTCCCCTTCAGTAGAAGCCAGCCAGGCTCAAGGTTCAACCCTCTAGTTACATGCTTGACCTTCCTAGTGACCAGTACCCAATCTGAGTCATCCTGTTTGGATAAACTGGGTATAATCCCAGAGGCTCACAAATAACAGAGGCACTCCTAAGACTCAGGAAATTCCAAAGATTTCAAGTAGCCTTCCCAGGAACCAAGGACTAGAACCAGTCAGATTTGTAACTGCACAACAGGCTTTGTATTTTGGGACCCCACTTAGGGAAAAAGGAAAAAGGATCATGACATCTCAAAGACTGAGCTTTTCTCTAAGAGTCATAAATCAGACACATAAGCTTAAATATCATATGGTTTCTCTAATATGAGAATCCCAAAGAATAAATAATTTAAAATCAAAACAAAAGACAGATAATAGGAAACAGATTTTTAACATGGCAAAACATTTAAACACATAAGACATTTAAACTACTCACATGAAATGGTACTTTAAACAGAGCAGAAGTTGAAACTCACAGTAGACTGTTTAAAATCCTGTTCATTGGCAAGTCTACAGTGTCCTGCCTTCCCACAGGCAGTGCAGAGGCGACCAGCTGACTAGCACTAACTTACCTTATCAACGAGGTCACGTAAATCTGAGTAGCACTCTAGATGGTTCAGAGTCACTGCACCTGCGTGGCAGTGCTTGCTCCACCTGCAGAAAACCAGCAAGCAGAGGTAAGTTGAGAAGATAAAGAAGTTTACAAGTGGAACTGGAGCACAGATATTGTCATACATCCTCCCTGTGGCCCTCTCCCACACCCCAGCTGTGCTGCCACCCATCTGCCACCACAAATGAAGGCTTTTCCTTGTATTTGTTTACACCTCAGTTCTATCATGTGTTTTCTTGAGGACATGCTGAGGTCATTTTGGTCGGCCTTTGCAGATGAACAAGTTTTCCTCAGTACCTACTTGCACTCCAATCTGAGGATGAATCAGTTGCAGTAAATAGTTTCTTCTCACATTCTTACTACTTTTAATTAAGAGTCTGTCACTGAATCCAACCAGTGTTTATTTCTTAGGCATGTGTAGCTAATCACAGGGAATCCATTTGGCCCATGCTTAGTTGCCTAGGTGGGACGCCCTGCATGTTGTTTTCTTGATATTTGATTGTTCAGTGGGAGCCTTTACACATCTTTCATCGGGGGCGGGGGGGTATGAATAAAAAATGAGCTGAGTTCAGAATAATGCTGGGGTGCTCCTCAGGTTTACAGAGGAGCTCAAAAATACAATGCCACTGTGTCTCGAATGGATCACAGCCATGTGCATTTTTTTATTTTCCATGATCATTAAATAAAAAGGCAGCTGTTCCAGAGGCTCAGGCCTATGACTGGACATCACATTTGCTTCCATCATTCAGCACTCAGCACCTGCCTCAGCCACGGACATGTCAGGAGTTCTCTGGGGACTTCTACTCTTGGATGGAAGGGACCGGAGATGGACACAGGTGACTTTCCAGCTATGTGCACCTAAACCCATTTTCCACAGTATGAATTCAGCTGGGATCTGGTGCAAAGCCAGGGTGGCTTCATTGGGAGCAACCATCCAGAGGAGGACCTGTTGATGTCATTGCCCAGTGAGGCAGACCTGCCTATTGCATGAAGCAGATGGGCAATTCTATTTGTTTTGTCTTGTTGTCCTGAGTCTTCATGCGTTCTGTGACAGACGTGCCTCAGGGGACAGTGCTTTGCTATGAATCATGCAGTACTACAAAAGACCCTGCAAGAAATTAACCCCTGGCATTAGGAGCCCTGAGGCAACACCCCACACATAGGCTTACCCCCACATTGGCAGCTGCAAACCTCACTGAGGTCCCACATTCCACCCACCATGATTCCAACAAGAATCATAACCCACCTCTCTGCCATCCTCTCTGTTTCCTGACCTTGGCACCATTACCTACCCAGACACAGGGAGAAGCATCTTAATGGGTCCCTTCTTTCACCACTACCACCCCTAGAGCAACCCATCACAAGTTCTATTTGTGCTCCAAATTTCCTCAGATCTACCCCCCCCACCTCTGCCAACCTCCACACCCTAGTCCAAATGGCAACCATCTCTCTCCTTACTGGTTAGCCACACCTACTTTCCTGCCTGATTGGCCATGCCCACCACTCTCCACCCTATTCAGGGTGATTATTTTAAATACAAATTATGCCACTGTCCTGATGAAAGCCCTGCAGTTACTCCCACTAGTCTTAGGACAATGATGAATGAACTTCGCTGTCGTTGCCAGCCTCAACTTGGTCTGCAGGCCACCCGCCTTGCCCTATCTTAACACACCAGCCTTGCACTCCTTTTTAAGTCCAGTACTACTGGTACTTGCTGTTGCCTCTGCTTGCAATGGAACATTCCCACCCCTTTTTCAAAATTGTGATATAATATACATAACATAAAATTTAGCTTTGAAACCACTTTTTTTATTCTGCCACATCCCCAGCCCTTTTTATTTTTAATTTTATTTTGAGGCAGGGTCTTTCTGGGTTACTTAGCCCCGTCTGAGCCTTCTGTCCTTCTGATTCAGCCTCCTGCATGACTAGAATAACCACCACCGTACTGTGTAGTGCAGGAACATTTAATGTATGCACACCGTTGAGCAAAAGTATGGAATGTTTCACCAACTCGCCTGGCATACCTGCACAAGGTCCATGTTTATCTTTCTTGTATTGCTTCTATTTAAGGATTTAAGTTGCAGAAGTAAGCACCACCCCCTTTTGACAAGACCTCAGATTCACCCTTCGGATCTCAGATCAAAAGTCAATTATTCAGAGACTCCCAGTGCTCTGTCACACATGCCTTTGGCTTCACACACTCAGCACCAGTAATGTGACACCTTAGTGAGTGTCTGTCACCACAAGAATGCCCAGGGCCTAGCAGCACATGAGGCACATGGTAGAGCTTGGTAGAAATTCATTTAATATATGAGTAAATGCACAAATGAAGAAGTGTGACTCCCCCCATAGTGAGGGTCACTCTTGTCATTACTGAAATCCATGGGCCTCTGCATGACCTTGAACTCCGTGTCAACATAGGGTCTTGGCTTCTCCTTTGGGAAGCCCAAGTCAGTAGTGAGAGGTCTTTATTTTTCCTTTCTCAAACAGAAGAGCAATTTCCCCATGAATACTCATTTAAACTTCATCTCTCACAAAAGAGAAAACCACCTATTAGTGTTTAAATCAATGGTTTTCCTTTGATTCAGCTCAGCAAATTTTCAACTCCATTGAAACTAGATTCAGACTTCTCAGGCAGTTTGTAATTTCTGTGAACTAACATAAAATCAAGCTTCTTTTGCACCAGATACTCAGCCTGATTGTGCCCCACCACATCTGCAGAGAAGACCCTAATCCCATCTGGGGCTGACCACGGGGTCTGGAGATGGTTTTCTCTAGAAACTGGTATGTGTCTGCACCCACCCAGATCATGGAAAACTCAGGCACACATGACTGCAGGAAGCCCTACTACAGAGCCATCCAGGGTAGATTTGAGATTCCACAGGACCAAGGACTCTGACCCTGTACAGCACTTTACACTTTAGCCACTACTTGAGAACCAGGGATTAGCAGCAGCAGCAGCAGCAGCAGCAGCAGCATTCTAGTTTTAGATCAGGGAGAGGAACATTCAGAGAAGAAACAACTGCCAAGAACCCTCACAGGGGGCCCATCCAGGTATGGTAGCCAGTTTTAATACCAAAACCTTAGCTCTACTTCTCTGCATGTGACATTTACCACTGCATTTTCACAGGCAGCTTCTACAAAGGAGCCCTTGAAGAGGTAGAATCTGACCATTTTGCGCTATGGACAATGCCATGGGAAGTAGAAAAAAATGGGCCCTGTGATTGTAAGGCCCTGGAACACTTGGCACTCCTTTACACACTCTGTGATTACCCAGTGTATGTTGACTGTACAGCTGATCAGAAGTGTGAGACGAGGCAATCTATGACGAGCAAAACTGCCTACTGGCATGCAAAACTCTAAAAGTCCTGGCCTTGTGAGCCCTGGCCCAAGCTCACCCTACCCCATCTGGGATGTTCTATTCAGACACCATCTTGGAGCTACAAAAGCCAGGTTTTCTCCAGTCTTTCACTTAATCTTGGGGGAAAGTTTGCTTAGAGTGGAGGTTGCCTGCCTCCAAGTGTTACCTCTGCTAGGCTGGTTCCCTGAGGGCTCCTCTAAATCCTGCCTGTTCTCACCCTCCTCCTGGAGAATGTAGTGTAGAACACGCTAATCACTTGGATCAAAGAGAGCAATGAAACACAAGAGGCTCCCGGCAGGAGCTGTGCTGGGACAACCCCCACAGCTTTTGGCCCTAGAGGTGATGAAAGGGAAAGCGGCGCCTGCTGTGATGTCACTGACTGACACCTCCTCACACCTGTCTCTTATGCCTCCAACCCGCCCAGCCTTGGCCTCTCTGCCAAGCTCAGGGTTCCAGTGATCAGAAACGTCCTGCAGTCCCACGTTTCCCATCTTCCCATTAAGATCTCCCTGGTTTTGTATCTGCAAATCTGCCTTTCATCACCTCTGTTGCATTTTCCCTTCCATGCCACATGCCTGTGACCCTCACCTCCTCTTCCCTTGGCTGCCCTAATTGCTTCTGTGTCAGCTATAAAAACTCCCATAGCAGCAGAATGGAAGTGACTCAGCTTTATTCCCACACGCACCCATTTTTGTTCCCAGTGTTCTGGTAGGTTTCCCAAAGTTCTTTGTTTCAAGAAGAAATCTTCCCCTTTCATTCACCTCAGTGATCTTACCCCCCCACCAGCTTCTAGAAGAATATCAAATTGTTCACGGGAGAAGAAAGTGTTTTATAATTATGTTCTTTTCATGACTTTTTAAAAATCATCATCACTACAATTATTATACAGCATTGATTTCCACTCCAATCTTTACTACAAAATTATCTCTCCTAACATAAAACCTTTTGCTTGTGTGTTCTTTTAAGTGAATGTTTTATTATCAAATCCCTTGTCAGTTTAGGAAGAGTTTCCTCTGATTTCTATGTCTCACCACCTGCACCTGCTCCTTTCCCCTTCAGAGGTGTGTTTTCTGCACAGCAACTTCCTAGCAGGGCATAGTGTGTGTTTAAGGATGTCACTAACACACAGTGGTCATGGAACACAATCTTCCTGCAGGCACAGGATGGCTCTGGGGGTTCAGGTATTGATTCTTGTTCTTTGACTTTTCCTGCCTTTTCAGGTAAAATTGATGTCCTTAAAGCAAAACAAACAAAACAATTAAAAAAAATGTTTCTGTAAAAATGTTAACAACTTTTTGAAGAAAAATTCTCAAATACAACTAGTCCATTTGGGGGTATTTACTTATTTCTAGCATACCTAGTTTAAAGCGTATTGTAGGTAAAATTATTCAAGACCACACATTGATGGGCTCACTTAATAACCTTACAGCTGAAGTTATGGGACAAATGGAAAGGCAGGAACATTGCAACAAGGAAGAACAAGAAGAGTTGGAAACCACTGTGCACTTCCTTTCACCTAATCTGAAAGAGATGCCTACTGGCTGGATGGGCTGGCCTTCTGCAGGAAATGAGATTCTCCTTAGTGCACCGAGTATTAAGCAGACAAGAGGATAACTGTGCTTTCCTTTGTGGTCACTCCGTTCATGTATGAGTGTCTGTCTAGTAACAGCAGGAGCTGAAGGTGCTCTGTGAGCCCAGGCAGCCTGTAGGAAGGGAGCCTTGATGATAAGGACACTTTCCTGACCAGGCCTTTTATCATGCAGTGAGCAAACCTAACTTCTTGGTGCTTCAGAGCATGAACCAGGAGATGATTGACAGACTTGACATCTAGTTTAGAAAAATAAAGGAACATAATGAAACCAAAATACAGCTAGTCAGAGGCTAAAAACTGCTCATAGTGATAGAGCAACATTTTTCTCTTCATTCTTTTTCACAAGGTCACTTTGGCAAAAGAAGCTTCTGTGGTGGTTGCACTGATTTTGCTGCTTTAGGAAAATTCCTTAGCTCCATCATTCTTATTCAGTGACTTGCTCCAAGGTCACCTCCATGGCTATAAAAATCTTGTTTGGAATATGTAGATACTTTGGGTTCATATGGGGCCAAAGTGGGAAAGGGCAACTACAAAATGAATAGTATAACACTAGTTGGATTTTTAAAGAATCTTCAGGCCTAGATATATTGTCATTTAAATCATACCTTGTACATGGCACTTTAATCTTTCTCAGTCATGATGCAGTCTCATCAAACATAACCACTAACTCTGAAGACAAAAATTATCTATTGCTGTGTAACAAATAACCCCAAAACACTCTAGCTTAAAGAAAAACAATAAGCATTTATTATCCTCAAAGGTGTTTATAAGGCAAGAATTTCATAGCAGCTGGTTGACTGGTTTGTCTTGGGGTCTTTGATGAGGATACAGTCACCACAGCAATCAGGACTTGCAGGGTCACACTACTGGCAACTTGGTACTGGCTGTTGGTGAGAAGCTGCAGCTCCTGGCCGTGTAGCTCCACAGTCTGATGAGTGTCTTCATGACACAACAACCACCTTCTTAGAGTGTTTACAGTGGGGGAGACAGGCACAGAGACAGTGTTGTCTGGAAATAATATCAGGTTTAGGGATACTAGTGTCTCCCCAAGGTGACTTCTAGATTCTGTTTATCCTAGGCAAAGAATTGTGCAGAACAACCACAAGTGGTAAAGTTTTGAATGTATTAAAGGTAGGAAAGAACAAGCTCTATAGAGTGAGTTTGGACCAAGTAAAATTAGGGAAAAAATTAAAAAGTAGGGGTGGGGAGATAGCTCAGCAGCACAAGTGCCTGCCTGGCAAGTACAAGGTCCTGAGTTCAATTCCCAGGACAAAAAATAATTAAAAAGTACACGTTACAGCATGTTAGTGAGATATTGTGAAGGGATACATAGGGAGAGCCCAGTGGTGTCTGTCCTTTTTTTTTATATTTCCCACACTGGCATCATGTCTAGGTCATCCTATGGAAAACCTGCTGGAGTTCTTGCTAGGAGTGCATGTGCAGGGCTTTGGGAACTGCTTTGAGCATGTATTCTGGGATTTTGTAATGAACAGTTCGCTTCTACTTTCCCAGCTAGCTTTAGCCACACACACCCTTGCCTCCTGCCTCAGAAGCTACCTCCTAAGCTGGGCGTGGTGGCACACACCTAGAATCCCAGCACTCAGGAGGCTGAGGCAGGAGGATCATTGCGAGTTCGAGACCAGCCTGGGCTACAAAGTGAGCTCAAGGCCAGCCTGAACTGAATAGTGAGACCCTGTCTCAAAAATAAATAAATAAATAAATAAATAAATAAATAAAGAAGCTACCTCCATCTTAGCACCTCATCTCAGAAGCCATGCAGCATCATTTCTACCACCTGTGTCCCACCAGGAGTCACCTAGTTCAGCACACATTCAAGGCAGGAGACTTGCACTCTACATTTCGAAGGAAGGAATGCCAACAAACTTGCATACGTTTTTAAAAACTATCATTAATTATGTTTTAATGCAAATTATTTAAAAATCATTTTAACTTATTTTGTAATATAATTTACATAAAGAAAAATTTGCAAACCTTAAGTGTAAAGCTCAGTGACTTTTTGCATAAGTACATACTTGATTAACCATCACCTAGATCAAAACACTGCATATTCTCAACACCTCAGATAGCTCCATCCTGTGAATCCCTGAATTTCCTACATAAACAATCATCATGTACAACATAAAAATAATGAGCACTGTCATTATTCCTTTTCCACCTCTGTGACTTCTCTTTATTTCTCTTGACTGCGATACTGTCTAGGACCTCCAAAACAGAACAAGGTTGAATAGATATGGTACAAGTGGATGTCCTTGTCTTACTCTCAACTTAGGGACTACATGCATATTTATCAATAGGGATTTTTACAAATAACTTTTAACTGATTAAGGAAGCTTCCTTCTGGTCCTAGTTTGGTTAAACTGTGGCAATACACGTGTAAGTGGAATCAAAACTCACAAATTTGCTATTTGCCCATAGCTTTACAAATTAGCCAGCGTATTGCCTTTAGCTGTGAATGACCCTCATCTAATTTACAAAGAAACACCATGCCAAACTGCATGTGCGAAAATATAACCCAGCCAGTCCTAACTTCCAAATATGCTGATCGCCAAATGTGTCATCATTTGTCAGTTCTGTGGAAACAGCTGAGACTTTTTCATGCGGAGGCTTAATTATTCTCTGTGCTTACATATTTAGGTCAACTACAAACATCTTTTCGATGTACCTGAGGTTCTGTGTGAGGGTGGTAGGAATGGGAGAGGGGTTTTGAGGAGAAAGGGAAAAAGAGGGATAAAGGCCAAGTCCCAGTAGCAACAACCCATGGAAAGGGCAATTCACGAGAGGTTGTCTCAGGCAGGGTGTGGTGCATCTGTGAATGGCATCCTATGAGTCAGGCTCTCTGAACTCTGCCACATGGAGTGACAAATTGTTAAATGTCTCAACACCCAATTCCCATAGCTCTAAAAGCAATAAATTTAACAACAGGAATGTTTGGCTGGCACTGACACGGTATCCTCAAATTCACAATCATATTCAGGAATCCATGCTGAATGGATGAAGACAATGAAACCCAGAGACATCCGTGAGGTCACACAGCTTAGGAGGGCTGCACCCAGAACAGACCCACAACTTGGGGCATGCCATCATTTCACTGAATCCTGACAATGTCTCCTTGCTCGTATTGTTGTTTTCATTGCTGCTGTAGATGTGCTCGTATTTACTGTAACTTCTTTTGCTGGTGGTAGTGGTAGAGGTGATGCTGGGGATTGAAACTAGAGCCTCACATACATTAAGCACATTCTCTACACCACTAAGCTATATGTTGGACCCTGAACGTAACTTTAGGTAATGTAACTTTTGGCTCCAAATAAATCAAAGTGGCTACTTTTAGGTTCCCAGTTCTTGATTGTGGTACACTGAGCCATTTGGCTGGATGAATAGAGGGGTTGTTTTTTCTCCTTTCTCCTCCTCCTCCCCTTCCTCCTTCTTCTCCTCCTGAACATGTACTTTTTGCACAGGAACTCAGGCATGGGAGAGGAATAAAGCCAGAAAGGGAACAGTTCTTTAATTAGGCAGAGACTGTCCTGCAGAAGCCTAAGGATCAGTGAGAATCACTTAGGCTCCTTCATTTCACTGAGGTTTTCCATCACTACTTGCAAGGCTCAACTTCAGGTAATTTTAAGGGAATAACTGTCTGATACTTCAGAGAGAAAAATCTCAATGTACTTGTTACTAGTTACTCCTTAATACAAATATTACAGTTTGATTTAATACAAATATTGCACTTTCTAGGAGGTGGTCTACAGTACCAGTTGGGACTGAGCAGAGGAGGGTTCACTCAAGTTTCACGGGGAGTGGAAGTCCACTGACCACAACACAGTGTGGGGAACAGCCCTGGGGGCAGAGGGGTCTGGTAAGCCCCATATCAGGTGAGCTCGAGATCAGAGGTGACTGCAGACCCAGCTGATGGCTATAAGTCAGAGCAGTCAGCACTGATGGATGTGTGTCAGCATGGTGTGCAAACCCAGCAAAGATCAGAAAGAGGCCCTCATATGTACATGATAAATGATGACCTCTGGGAGAGATAGACTCACATTTCCTCAAGGTTTTCTATTTGTACCAGATGAGCTCAATGTCAAATATGAAAGGGCAGCTTTCCCAGGGCTGTTAATACCCATCTCATTTGCTATGTAAACAAGGTCAGAAGGCATCAAAGCCAGAATGCCATTATCCCTTGGCTTCCAGACAGTCAAGCGCAGCTGTTTGCTCTGCCGTTTTTATTATCATTATTAAAATATTGTCTGGATCATCTCATGAACATGAATGTTTATAGGAAAGAGAAATTTTTCTAAAAGAGGAACAGTAACTGAGTTTGAGTTTGGCTTCCTTAATTTTCTGAAGTTCTCTCAAGGAAAAACCCAGTGACCCAGAAAGTGGGTAAAATTTAAAATGCTTCTTCAGGGTTCTGGTTACACTGAAATATTTTTTTGATACCTCCTCTAGATGTTTATTTTGAAGTGCCCAAGACATGACATCTTTGCCTGCCTGTCTAGGTTTCAACCATCTTGGACACAGTTAGGATCAAACCATTTCCCCCAAATAGAAAGGTTATCATAAATTCCTAGCTCCCCAGGAAACCAAGGGGACACACACAGAAGAGGACTCAATTCTTACCAGAGGTCACCTCCAAAGAGTTAAGGTGTTCTGCAGACCATTCCCTGACAGGTGATCCCAGAACTAATCATTTTCTCCATCAAATAAAGCTTACACAAGATTCAGTATGTATATGTACCAACTCTGTTCTCCATGATGAATTTACGTATTGCAAAAATACACTGTTTGAAAAAGGAGAAAAAAACAGAATCAAAATAAGAGGGAAGGCAAAAGTCAAACTCGTAAAATAGCATGAGTTTGGAAAGAAAAAGAGATATCATAGGAAATGAATTTTAGACCTTCTTCCAGTCACCAAGGAGTTCCACTGTTTTCTGATGAAGTTTAAAATGCCAGTCCCAAAAATAAAAATTAAAAAAATAAAATAAAATGCCAGTCCCATCTATTCACCATTTGTGACATTTTTCCAAGCCCTGGTTGGTATTTCTTTCCTGACTCTGGTCTTCTGAGATAATGCTGTCAGACATCTGCCCTTCTACTAGGAGTCCTGTATCTACTCCTGGGAGACCTGTGTGCCAGGAGGGTCCAGTTTGCTGACCTCCAAGGGCTCATTCTCCTTCATGCCTGCTTCCAACAGTGATGCCAAGTACCTTCACAGCATGTTTATCAGCATTTTCGCCCTGAGGGCCAAGACAGGCAGCAATAATAATTTTATCAAATGATGGACACTGGACTTTTGTAAAGACTGATACAAATAGATTGAGGCTTGAATTTATTTTTTAACTTTATTAAGTGCTTAGTTTTGCTGACTAATTATTAATTTATAGTGGAAAGCAGAGCAGGATTGGATAGTAAAACAGTTGATAACCTCCACCACAGGACACCCTCTCTGTAAACACTTTAGAAGGGTGTATTATGGTTAAATGATGCAGGGAAAGGGCCCAGGCTTTGACGACTGTCACTATGCCCATCTCTTTCCTATTATTTTTGGTTTGGGGCTCTTTAGTGAGAGGGGTTTGGTTCTGCTTATCTCCAACATTTTCTCATCCATAATTTAATAATAGTTAAGTCAGAAATGACTTAAATGAGAAAAACTTATTCCTATTTAGACTCCTGGTTGCTCCACGGAATTTGAGTTCCATATAATTTGAGATTACTTTGTACAGCCCACTAACACCCACTGCTCAGAGTGTTCTCTGATTACTAATAATGTCAAATGGTCATATAGTGATTTATATTCTTACTTCACAGATTTCCTTAATTGCTTTCAACATAAATCTGAGAAATGGTGATTAAAGTATTGCAGCCTTGGGAAGATTTATCATTACATTATCAACTCTTTGGAACTTTAAGTGCTCAACTAGCAGAAATGAGGCAGTGCATCCATCACAGGGCCCTGTGCCGTGCGGGAGCTCTGTCTCCAGGAGGCGCAGGGCCGTGTCAGAAAAGCTCTGCCTCAGAAGACCCCACCTGCTTCCTAGGAATGAAGAACTGCCTTTCCAGTGGTCTCACACCTAACACAAATGGCAATGTGATCCTTTAATGCTCTGAGTTTTAAAACACTAAACGTTCAAGGAATAGATCTGCCTTCAGTTTCTCTTCCTACTTTTGCCACTGATAACTACAAAAACTATTCTGGGGGAAAATGGACAGGAACTTTGAACTAAAAAGAGTAAGTAATATGCGTGGCTACTTTGTGGGGATTACTTTTCTCTGAAACATGCTATCCTGACTTGATCTTGTTTATTCTCTTGTAAGAACAAGGAGAAATGATAGGTTTATGGCACAAAGTGGTCGAGTCTTTGTCAATGTTCTTTTTTCAGAAAGTGAGTAAAAGCTAGTTATGGCTGATATCTGGATGTTCCCCCCAAAGCCTCATGCACTCGTAGGTGGGGCTTTAGGGAGGCAATTGGGTCACAGTGTGTGATATTTATCAGTGGGTTAGTCCATAGATGAGTTTATAGCTAAATGTGATTCTAGAAGTGAAGCTTGGTTGGAGGAAGTGGGTAACTGTAGCCATGTCCTTCCCTCTTCCCTTGTCTCTCTCTGTCTCTCTCTGTCTCTCTCTCTGCTTCCCATTGCCATGCCATGAGCCGATTTTCCTCTGCCATGCCACTCTGCCTTGGAGCCAGGTAACTATGGACTGAAGCCTCTATAAACCATGAGGTGAGCCAGTATAAAGCTCTCCTTAGAGTTGTGGGTGTCAGGTATTATGTTTGAGCAATAAGAAAGTAACTAAGACAGCTATGTTTTTAAATATCCTAGACTGACAGTTTATAATGTAATTGGGCTAAAAAAAAAATTGAATATTATGCACAGCAACTGTGTTAGATTTCTGTCACTGTAGAAAAATACTTGAAAAAATCAGCTTATGAGGAAAAAAGGTTTATTTTGGCTCAGTTTGGGGAGTTTTACCCTATAGTTAGGAGGCTTCTTACTTTTGAGCCTGTGGCAAGACTGCACAGCCTGGTGAGAGTGCATGGTGGAGAGAGCTGCTTGCCTAACAGAGGCTGGGAAAGGAAAGATAGAAAAGGGCTAGAGACCGAACACTCTCCTTGAAGGCATACCCCAGTGCCCTACCTTCCTCTTACTAGGCCTCAGCTCTTGGTGCCCTGCCACCTGACAGCCAAGCCTTTAACACATGAGCCTTGGGGAGACATTTATCCAAACCATAGCACACTATGAAGTGAAGCTATCTGAATCAGAAGCAATGCTTTCAAACCTCTTCACAAACTTCATTGTCAAGTAGAAATTAACCAAGTGGTATATGTAAAACCTCACAGTGTTCATTCTAAGATATAATCAGCAGCCATTGCCCTTGCCAAGCAAGTGCTAAAGAGGACATGAAACTGTGGAATGGACTCTGCTGAGACATGGAGACCTGGAACTGACTGTGATTCCCATCCACATTCCCATGCCTGCTGATGCCTCGGCCTCTCCTCTTTGAATAGCTGCCCCTTCATTACTCCTTCATGCGGTCAGACAACGAGCAAAGTCCTTCTATATCCTTCTCTCATTCCTAGGACTCTGCCCCTTCCTATTTATACAGACTAAACCCTTCCCAGGCCTCCATTCTGTGGCGCCTACCAACAAGCCCTATCTGGCAAAAGGATACAGGCTGAGTCAGCAGGCAACTCTGGGGCTTGTGCATTTCAAAACTATGTGTGCCCTCAGACCAGTTCCAAGGAGATAACCGCTAGGTCCTCACAACATCCCACCTTACCATAGTGTTTTTATGTACCTGGGGCTTTGGGTCACAGTAGAAGATTTATGGGAAAAACATGTTTCTATAGTGGAAGGCTTGGGCTATAGTGTATCATTTTGAGTCCTAAAGGGCTAGAGATCAAGTAACTACAGTCAGGAGATGGTATGAGGGGAGAATCTACCTTCATTCCCCACCAGCTATACCCACAAGATGAGCTGACCAGTTTTCTGTCCAAAATGATTCGTGGTGCCATTTTTGACATATATAAATTTGGGGTCAGGGATATAGCTCCGTGGCATAAGCACCTACCTGGCAAGTGCAACATCCTGAGTTCGATTCCTGGTACCAAAAAATAAAAAAATGAATAAATAAATAAATTCATACTCACTCCGGGGAAATGAGTACTGCTCATAGCCAGTGTTCTCCCTGTCTTTATAATAGACTAATATCTGTACATTGGTCCACACACATTTTAAATCTTCCAATACTATTGATTTTCAATGATTTCTTGTATCTTGATGTTTACCTATAGATTTTAGCAATGTTTTATGAACCTTGCTTCCCCAATGTCACTGGGATTTTGATTAGAATTAATCTTATTAATATCTTATCATCTATTCATAATATGATATTCTTTTATGTGTATCTGCAAAAATTCGGTTTTCTTTATGAAAGTTCCTGCCATTTTTTTTTTTTTTAGGTTTTTAGTTACTGGACAATTGCAAATAGGATTCACTACCAGCAGAAACTTGTTTTTAGCCTAGCATTGGTGCAACTAGCATCTAGTTGTATGTACATGTAACTTACAAAAACTGCTACCTGTTTCTTCTCTTTTTTACTTTTTTTCATCAATACATGTTTGTAGTACATAATGTTTACATTCCTTGTGAGGAATTGTTATATGTACATAAGACATTTTAACTCCTTTTTTTATCCCTATTCCCTTCCCTCCCTCCTCCTTCCATCTATCTCTTGATCCCTCCTTTTTTGTATACATGTAAACAGCACATGTTTACATTTCTTATGTGGAGTTGGTACATGTATATAACACATCTTAATGCTTTTTTAATCACCTTTCCCTGTTTCTACCTTTAGAACTTCTAAGGAAGCAGTCAATGAACCCAGAAATCACCACGCCTAGTATTTGCTAAAAACCCCCTGCCAGGAGCAACAGCCAATGTTAAAAATGCCCTAAGGACATACTAAGTATATTCTAAAAATTCCTGTTATCTCACCCCAATTCCCCAGGATCCATTGTGACATTTGTGTGCATCCTCCTGGAAAAGTAATCCAGGGAAAAAGAAAGAACCTGTCAGGCAATGCCAATGAGTCACAGATTCTGCCATGATTGCTCTTGCCTTTCTGTTGTGGACCAGGCATGATATGTATAGATTGGTGGGAGCCAAACTACAGGCTTCACAGTCACGAGGCAGATGTTAACTTGCTTCAAGAATAGGGAAGTTTTTGCAGAAAGCTACAGGCTACCTGGCTGTGTGGGATGTAAGCCGCTCCCCAACCCCAGAACTCCTGAAGCAAGATAACCTCTGCTGAGGATAATACAAAGAAAGCAAGTACCCAAGTATGGGGGAAGATCTTGTTTCCTTTGTGATGCCAAAGTTTTTCCTCATTCATACTGCAGTCACTGTTCTAGAAAAAGTACACTTCCCCACCTGTGCTTCTCACTGGCTAATAAAAGCGGACCAGCCAAAGAGGTCTTTGTCCTTGCCCATTCTGACACACTGACCTCCCGGTCCTCCTAAACCTGAAAATTTCTTTGTTTTTCTTTCTCCCTTATCAGACCCCCATAGCAAGCAACCAAGGTTCTGATCAGCACTTGGTACTTTTCTAGATTTGTGTCTCCCTCATCAAAAAACGTACCAGGAAATCATAGGACTACATTGGTCACTGGGTCTTTCACTAATGGTCCACATGGCAGCCCTTACAGCACAAGGAAGGAAAAACAGAGAAACCAAAGGCATGATCAACAACCACCCTTTCCTTTGGTGTAGACATAACAATAAAGTCTTTGCCTTAGCAGTGGGAAAGGAGAAAAAATGCTTTAGCTTATCCTCAAATCACAGCATGGAATACAAAATCATCTGGAGCCACAGAGAAGTACGCCAATTCAGGATCTCCATAATCTTTTAGAGAATCAACATTTTCTCAGTGGGGAGAATCTTTCACTTGCTCCTATGATGATGGACTTCAAAAAACAAATGGGTCCTTCAACAGCAGAAGAACTAAGCCTAGATGTCATTAAAGTCTCATTCTTACACTAAATATATTGGAAGAGAAAGTAGGTAAAAACCTTGAAGACACAGGGGTAGGCAGTGAGTTCATGAACAAAAACCAAACTGCATTGGAAATACTTCAAAGAATCAACAACTAGTATCTCATCCTACTGAAAAGTTTCTGCGCATCTAAAGAAATCACCAACAGAGTAAAAAGAAAACCCACAAACTTGGAAAAAATTTTAGTTGACTGTCCCTCAGACAAAGGACTTCTATCTAGAACATATAAAGAATTAAAAAACGTCAGCCCCTCCAAATTCAAAGACCCAATACAAAACTGGGCATCTGAGATGAACACACACTTCTCAGATAAAGAAATACAAATGGCAAATAAATACATGAGAAAATGTTCAACATCGTTAGTCACTTGAGAAATGCAAATTTAAACAACACTGAGATTCCACCTTACCCCAGTAAGAATGGCTAGCATTAAGAACTCAACCAATAACAAATGCTGGCGAGGCTGTGGAGAAACAGGAACCCTTCTCCACTGCTGGTGGGAATGAAGACTGATGAAACCACTGTGGAAATCAGTGTGGAGATTCCTCAGAAAACTAGGACTAGAAGTCCCATTCAACCCAGCTATTCCCCTTCTGGGTATTTTCCCAGAAGATCTAAAAACATCATATCACAGCGATATATGTGCACCTATGTTCATAGCAGCACAATTTGTAATTGCTAAATTGTGGAAGCAACCCAAATGTCCCTCCACCAAGGACTGGATAAAAAAATTGTGTTACTTTTGTATAATAGAATATTACTCAGCTATAAAGAAAGATAAACTTGAAGCTTTTATAGGTAAATGGTCACAACTAGAGACCATACTCGTAAGTGAAATAAATCAGCCCTGCATGTGCAAGCACCACATGGTCTCACTAGTGTAAAACCTGAAAGCGTGAATAAAAACTCGGAGGTATGATAGACATTGTAAAATGAAAGGAAAACACTCAAGGGTAAAGGGCAACTTGGACGTGGGAAAAGAGAAGGGAAAGAAGGAGAAATTTTGTATGTATCTGTATATAGGATAGTTAACATAGTTGATCTACTGTCTTCTATTTCTTTGCTGAAAGAAACAGTTAATGAGTCCTTGATTGATCAATACTGCATGTCTCTATTTGTTTTCATGAGAAACCACTTTGAAGATATTAATATGTAATACAACAAGCATTGTTAATTTCCTACCACTTTGTTTGTAACTCTGTATCGTTTGTATTGTTCTTTTGCTATTTTGTAAATGGTTGTCTGTCTGTTAATGTTTTCCTCCTTTTATTTTCAAAATAAATAAAAAATAAAGAAATAAAGTCTCATTCTTGTCACTATTACTAAGAAAGTGCCTAGATATTCCCACCACCCTCAGGGCAAACCTAGGGAAGCCTATTCAGCCAAAGCTGGTGCCATTTCCGTTCTGAAGGAGCTAATACCAGAGTTAGACAAGCTGATCTCATTTAGCTAGTCTGTGGTCCCCAAAATGTGGCAAACTGGGTAAGCTGATTTTAAATTGCAACTTATTTATTTATTTGCTTATTATTTATTATCTTATTTTTATTTGATTTTTTATTTACTACACTATTAAAAAATAAACCACTTTTATTTTTAAATTTATTTCCACTTTGATTCAGCATGACAAGTGATGTGGTATTTGCTTTTGAAATATATTTGTTAAAAAAGTGAAAATATTTAAAAACACAAACAAATAGAATAGGATATAGAAAATCATATGAGGAATTCAAGAAGTTAACATTAGTTCAGTGATCATTTCACGAAGTGAGTTTATAGCACCAAATTTAAGGACTAACGCACTGAGACCCAGTTGGTTTCTCTCCCTCAGAGAAATGGTTTGAAGATCCAAACCATAAAAAGTTGCTTTCAGACCTAGATGTTGAATTTAAATCCTCAATTTTAAGAGCAGATGCTCTGGGAGGAATAGCTAAGTGAACAATCAGCAAAGTACATTCTTAAAATTCTACTAGTAAAAAGGTTCATGTAATACCGCATATCGGGGAGAAAGGGCAAGATTGAGTATGATCATTGCTTATCAAACAAAAACATCAATGTGCCAGTGTCTAAGGGGGAGTATAGCCACACTGTCAAATTAGTAAATCATCATCAGTCTCTTTTCCCTTATGTTCCCCTCTATTCTTTAAAAAGGCTTCCAAATTTTGCAAAATCATTGTGTTTTGTGACAGAAACCATCTCCAATGCTAGTTCCCATTTCTGTAAATTTTCACGTGTGAAAGTCTTAACCCTATTGACTGATGCATGCTTTCAGAAATTTGATTTAACAACTATGTTTCCAGAGACATCTCATATTAGGGATGTCAAAAGAACAGTGAAGGTAACTCATGAAGGGTATATGGTGTCAGCCCACAACTATATCTAATCTCAACCATGAGGCTGGCCTTTCCATTCACTGACAATGCCTTTTACCAAGAGAAGTTTTTAATTTTAATGAGTATGGAGGACCACCTGGGCAACTGTCCTTGAAAGAGGAGTAATTGTCTCCATTTTGGCTGAGTCTGACCCTACTTCCATGTACTGATATGTACAGATCTGGGTAGGACCCTTTCCTTATCCCTTCAGTTGGCTTTAAGCAATGCATATCAGTCTTGCCAAGGTGCTGATGGTAGTCTTCAAAGATGGCAGGAGTGTTTCCCCCAACTCCCACGCCCCCTGTTGTTCCCACATGTGAGCCAGCATGAGGTGGGATGTTGAGCCAATGCTCCATGCCGCTTGCTGGGATAGCCTCATAGAGATAGAGGCTATGACTTCCTGGGGCTGGAAAGATTACACATCAGAGCTGAAGCACTAACCCCAAAACATTAGATACTATCTCAGTTGTGTTATGCAGATTACTCTGTCTGCATATGCTTCTCTCTGCATTTGCAGAGGTAATTTCAGGCCTCCTACTCAGCCCAGCTCATGGCACTCACCTACTTCCCATAATTCTCACAGTCACTCATCCTCAAGTCACTCCCTTCCTCATGAATGAATAAAATCCAGGTTCAGTCTTGGGTTGAGGCCTTTGTTCTGGATGGTCACCATTGTGGCTGGACTTGGGACCCCTTGGCTCCCCATAACTACAAATATGTCTTAGTGTCTTTATTCTCACCATGTGTTGCACTGGAAGTGGGATACTGGAATTAACCCACTAAGATTCCAATAACATTTCATGGGATTACAAATGTAAACTTCCTGGGCTGTTACGAGGACTGGGAAGGGCTCTCTATAAATGAGATTCAACTTACAATTTTTTCCCTCACGGATTTTACTTTTAATGTTGTGTCAAGAATGTATCACCTAATCCAAGGTCATCTAGATTTTCTCATGTAGTATAATCTATAAGTTTCATGTTTTACATTTATGTCCATGATCCATTTTTGTTAATCTTTGTGAAGGCTATAAAATCAGTGTCTACATTAGAGTTATCCAGTTGCTAATATTTTGTGGAGAATATTTGCATCTATGTTCATGAGAAATATTGGCTAGAAGTCTTCCTGTTTTCTTGTAATATTTTATCTGTGAAGGCTATAAGATCAGTATCTACATTAGGGTTGTCCACTTGTCCCTCCACCATTTGCTTTTCATGACTATCCTTTCTCAAATTTGCCTTTGCTCGTTTGTCAGAGATTGGTTTACTGTATTTTTATGGGTCTATTTTAGGACTCTGTTTTGTACCAATGATCTGTCTATTCTTTCACCAGTACCAACTGTCTTGATTATTATAGCTTTATAATAAGCTCCTCTGGGTCATTATCTTTATATGTAGTTTTTTCTACAAAGTGACAGTTTTAAACTTAAAATATATCATGACCATCTCTATGGGACAAGACAGGATCCCAGAGATGAAATTCATTAGTTGGAAGAGGTAAAGAGCAGAAGTGGGGCATTGGGACAATACTAGGCCAACCTTTGTTTACCTGGGTCCAGGCCTACGTGACAAATCCATGGGCTTCTCAAATTTAAAATCCTGTGTCCATCATTTATAACCACATGACTTTGGACCTTAGTTTTCACATCTCAGAATGAGGATAACAACAGACTCACCTCATAGGGTTATTTTGAATATTAAATAAGAAAAAGCATGTAAAGTACCTGAAACATTGTAAGCGTAAGTAACTGTTGTTTTTGCCCCTTATGGTAATGCTGTCTTTGATGTGAAAATACTAGGGAGATTACAGGGACAAGGGAAAGATATTTGAATTCAAGACTATTCTGGAATATTGGGGCCTCTAGATGCTCTTTTGGTTTCCTCCTCTTTGCGCACAAACTCTATTATTAGGAGAGCACCATTAGTTTTATCTGCATAATTTCAAAGTGTATCTTGTTTCTCTATCTGCTCGCTTGTTAAAGAGAAGCCTGTTGCAAATGTCAGTCATCTTCAAACAGGCCCAACCTGTGCCAAGCTAGGCTGTGTGCCATGCCAACAAGCCTTCTATGCAACAATGGAATAAGCACATCTAGCCACAGCCACCTTGCGCTCCCCCTTGTCCTCCTACACGCCCTGTCTGGGCTGCTGAAACTGCAGCTCTGGGAGGAAGGTTCACCATCCCTGCTGAGGAAAGCAGTGCACCATGGCGCATATGCAAAACAAAGCCTATGATGCTGAACTCTTGCACTTCAGAAGCCTCACTAGCTGGCTGCAAGCAGCACACCTAGAAGTAGTTTGCATTTAGCCCTTGAATAATATTTTTAATCAAAAGTCATTTGGTAGGGGGCAGTGTACATGTGTTGTACTTGCAGCAGGTAGAGTTCAGTTGTTCCTATGCCCACATAGCATATGCTACTTATGCAGTGGCTTACAACAAATCTAAGTTCAAAAAGTACCCCATCTTCCTGCTGCTGGTGCTCTACTGGGCTGCATGGTGGTGTCTGCACAGACCTCAGGACTGGACAGTTTACTGTTCCTGTTATTGCTGGTTCATGGGTTAGTATGACTTTCTCAAGAACTTTCTCTTTTGGTTATTAGTACTGCAGAAGACACAATTTATCAAACACGAATGAAGGCCTGCAATGATGTCATGATATGTCAGCATCATGAAGACCCCATCTACAATGTCACTCAGAAATTTACCTGAATATGTCTGAACCCTTACTACTCAAAGGGCCTGTGGTTCATACGCCACAGACAAGCCCTGAAGGGGAATGTTCAGGAAGAACAGAGTGGCCAGCAGGGTCAGAAGCTGTTGGGAGGCCAGATAGGGTGGAGCCACTGAAGGCCATCACTCATCAGCAGATGCTTATCAAGCACCTGCCACATTCCAGACCTTTAAGGCACAAGGGTAAAATGTCTCCTGGACTTCTCATTGCGTGGGAGAGTATAAGAACAGAACACCCTGACATAGGATTTTAAAACCCCCAACCAGAGTCAGCCGCTTAAAATTCTCACCTTCTCCAGGCCCCAAACAGCAGCTGGATGGAAAGATATATCCCTATCCAGTCTAAAACTCCACCCCAAACCCCATCCCAGCCACTGGTTGCATAAATCTTAGAGAAGCTTTTCAAAAGCAGATGGTAGAACCCTAGTCCCAGAAGATTCTTAAGTCAGTAGGTCAAAGGGACCTAGAAAATCTATTTAATAAAAATCCTATCGTTATTCTGACACAGCAGAAGGAAGGTTATTCTGACACTCAGAGGCCTGGGACGAATCCCTTCACCACCGCATCAGCACCTCTGCCTTGTACAGATCACACTTCTGAGACTGTTTCCCTCCTTGTGAGATGAGGAGAGTTAACAGGTGCCTTCTGGCTTCTTGTGAGGATCAAATGGGATCCTGCTTGTGAACATGTATATGAACGAATCAGTCACCCTACAAGTAAGTACAGTAATCTCATTATACTTCATACCAATGTATTTTGGGGAAAAAAGCTTATTGTCTTGGTCTTTGTCTCTTTGTCTTTGTCTAGCTCTTCTTCACCTGCCTTCTTTTAGGTGACTCCTCTCCCCAGCGAGACACAGCCCGAGAGCCTTCACTCATTGCCCTGAACTTTCTTCACAATTATACTGCTGATTCCATTTTTAAATCTCAAGCCTGAACCTCACAGTGCCAAAGATTTAGAGATCCTCCTGGAAACTCAGTATGCCCAGCAAGGTGACCCAGAGCCTTAGGTCACTTGTGCTTAATTCCCCTGAGATGGAATCCTTGATTTTTCTCCCTTCATGTGGTCTTTGTCTCATATTCTCTATCATCACAAATGTCACCACTCTGCCCAATATAGAAAGCAGACACCCAGGCACCTCCACAACATCTCCACCTTCATCACTCCCTATATTTTAGCTGACCTAACCTATGACCTTTCAGTTTCACCTCCTATCTCTCCAATATATCACCTGATTTTTACCAACACTGTGACTGCCTCCCTAGCCCAAGCTTCAATCCGCTAATCTCTTGCTGCACTTCTGTACTACCTTTCAAATCTTCTCTCTTACTTCATTCTGACTTTCCAGTTCACCCTCCCCTACAAGTGGCAGCTCCTGCAATGGTTCCCAAGGATTCTCACCTCCTGGCATTCACATGCTGGTGTAATCTCATCTTGAATATGGGTTGCACCATGGACCTACTCCCATGAATAGAATATGGCAAAAATGATGGAATGCCACACCTGAGATCATATTACAGAAAGATTATTCTCTTTCATTCTCAAAGACTAATGCCTTTGATACAAAGGCCTACCTGACCCTACCCTGGCTACTGATGACCTCTTCCTTTCAGCTGGCATGAGGCTCCCCTGCTTCCAAGCTCACCCTCTTGCAGGTCTCTCAGGAAGTTCTGCTTCCTCTGTACATAGAGTCTTTGCACAGACCTATCTGGCTTTCTTTAACTCTGAGCAGAGGTAGCACTGCCTGCAGGAAGCTTCCCTGACTCCTCTGTTTCAGGCTGAATTCCACTATTTGATGTTCTTGTATATGACAATTTCTCAACTTTACAGGGCTGAACAGCTGACCTCAGTTTGTAATCATACATTTATGTGTGTGCTTGTTTCACTAAGGTCTGGCTCCCTCAGTAGATCATGGTCTCCAGAAGAAAAGGGACTGTGTGGCAAGGCACATGTCTGTTTCTGTCACCACTGTCTCTCCAGTACCTGGCACATTAAAACTTCTGAATAAATACCTGAGAAGAGTAAATAGGTCTGTTCCTTCAGTGGCACTGTGATTCTGCCTTCAACAAAGCATCTTAGCTTCCCTTTCCCAGTTCAAGTATCAGCCACCACTCAGGTTCATACTGAGGATTGTTTGCTCACTGCTGACAAAATCAAAAGATGCCATTTATTTTGGTAAAAAAAGGAAAAAAAAGATTTACTCAAAGCTATATCTGAGAAGATGGAAGGGGCCAATTTGTCACCAATCACTATATATGGGTGTGTGAGGGTCTTTTATAGTAAGAAACAGAAGGGGGCACACAGGGAGATAATGTAGATCTCCATACTTGCTTTATCACTTCTGTAGGGGATAAGGGTCTATAGGCAGGAAAAGAATAGAATACGGGCTCCATTAGATTTTCTGGAAAATCCTGACTAGAAAGAGTTAAAATTTTACTGGGGGAGCAATTAACAAGACAAGAGGGAGAGGTGATAGATCACAGAGGGAGCCAAGGGCTCAAAACCAAGGTAGCCACCCTTCACCTACCTCCAATAAAATGCAAAGGAGATAAGGGGCAGCCACTTAAAAGGAAACTCTTAGTATATACATATTCACACTCTAGGGTCACTATATTACTGTTACAGGGATGATATCAGAACCTTCAAATATGATATACTTACAAAGATAAGTTCTTAACTTCAGGTCCCAGCCCAAGGTAGGAGGTCTTTAAAGGATATTTCCATTCCTAATATCACTGTGCCATAGGCTATGCTGCTAGGAATACAGTATGCCTTATTTTAGAGTTAGATGACCAGGAGGCCAGATAGCAGAAGGAATGTACACAATGTCTAACCTTAGTATCACTGTGTTCTGTCAGATCTCTTTGGGTTTGAGACTTAACAAATGGCTATAAATGTATTTACACTAATGTATTTCTGTAATTAACAGGCAATACATGCTATTTTGGAATGCATTCTCTCTGAGAGAGGAAACCTTACCTGGGGTGAAGCTGGGCAACTGTGGGTTAATTGCACAGCTAAGCTCCCTGAGGAAAATTGATGGACATGACCCCAGTACATGTGGGCACAGCTATAAGGTGATGTCAGTGCAGCATAGTGGACTGGGAAAGCTCAGTCTGAACTTCTCACTGCCCTTGATCACTGTTTACCCCTTAAGCACTGCTTTGCTTCTATAACTTTGCCTCATGCTGATTTCCAATGAAAAATTGCCCCATAGGAAAGAAACAATATCAAAGTGGAAACAGGGCTTTGCTCTCTGCACTCACAAAGACACAAGTCCCCTATAGAGATGCTGGCAAAATAAACTGCTCTTTGTTCCTAAAACTTTCTGTCTGGTCTGTTCTGTTAAGGATCCCACACAGTTTCCTGCATCGTTTGGTCCCCTAACAAGAAACACTGGGATGTGACACACCCAGCTGTGGCAGATTGCCTCCTCTAGGGCGGGAGCAGGGAGCTCAGTCAGAGCCAGACTGAGAACTCTTGCTGACCAGGAGCAGGCAGAACATTTCCTGTCGTGTGGAAGTCCTCCCAACTCAGCCAGCCAAGGGTCCTACTTGGCTGTCCAAGGAGGGCTTACAAGAAGACCAAACGGCATTTGGTAGGTGTCTGAATCACAGTAAGGATCAGATTTAGAAAGGGATCTGAAATAGGATTTCTGTTTAGAGGGAGATGCACGCAAGGGCAGAGAAGACTGATCATCCTCTTGTGTTCCCCAACTAGCTGCTGCTGGAATGCAATGAAACTGGAACACTTTAGGTTGCTGCTGGTGGGTGGGAGTCTTGTGGAATGTGTGTGTGTGAGTGGAAATGTGTGAACAGGATGGACACTGCATTCTGAACTCTGGTTTGGGTGCACAGGGCCCAAGCAAGATGTGGAGTCCCAAACCACAGTTCTAGGGCCATCTTCATATGGCGTACAGAAGCACTATGGTGATAGCCAGGATTGCTCACCTGCCAATGCTATGAGGGACCTGAGATAGCTCCATGAGAAGACTGGCTAGTGAAAGGACAAAATGCTTGGTGTCTCTTTCTGTTGTCTTTCTCTGTGGGTGGTAGGTGTGTCAGATCCCAGTGTTTCTTGTTAGGGGATCAAATGATGCAGGAAACTGTGTGGGATCCTTAACAGAATAGACCAGACAGAAAGCTTTAGGAACAAAGAGCAGCTTATTTTGCCAGCATCTCTATAGGGGACTTGTGTCTTTGTGAGTTCAGGAAGTCAGAGTAAGTCCACTCCATTACAGGTTATGTTCAAAAAATGTTAAAAGGGATTTAATGGGATGGGCGGGGCAAGCAGGCCCTCGGAGCCGGCCGAGCAGGCTCGCCCAGCCCCCCACGCCTTGCGCCCAGGCAGCGAGTTCTCCGGGAGCGGCAGGGCTCCTGGGTCCAAGTTTGTGCTGGACGCATACCACCCCAGTTCCCAGCTGAAACGTGTGCACAGAGCCAGGTACTTCCCATCTAATCCCTGAGGGCAGAAAGGGTGAACAAGGACCCCGCAGACATAACAGACTGAGTCGCTGTGGCGGCAGAGAGGAGATCGGGACTGAACGGCCCAGGGACTTCTCCAGCTGGGGACTGGGCAAGCAGGCTCTCTGAGACAGGCAAGCAGACTCTGAGCCCCACTCACCCTGTGCCAAGAGAGCAAGTACTCCAGGAGCTGCAGGGCCAGTGGATTCGAATCTGTGTTTTGCCTTTGCCCAGACCCTCCAGTGAGGCGAAGACTGGGGAAGTCTGTGACTGCTACCCACCTGGGCTGAATCTGCTTCCTGTATGAGTCCTGAACTGAGTGGAGACATAGATTTAGGTGATTCACAAACTGTAGACCCTACAGTTTGTGTCCAAATCATGCCTGTACCCTAAACTGCCTGGAGACATAGGCCCACTGGAGCAGGATTGTCGCACCAGTGCAATCTGAGTCAGGTCATGCACGTGCACTGAACTGCAAGGGGACGCTGGACCAGAAGGTCGGCCATCAGGTGACACAAGTGCCCACCCCTAAAAACAGGGATAACTAGATACAAATCAAAAGCTGCC
>NW_004955606.1:403555-418424 GCF_000276665.1 Chinchilla lanigera
AGCTTTGTATGTCTATATGTGTTTTCATGAGAAACTACATTGAAGATATCAATATGCAATACAATAAGCATTGTTAATTCCCTACCACTCTGTTTGTAACTCTGTAATGTCTGTACTGATCCTTTGCTATTTTGTAAAATGTTGTCGGTCTGTTAGTATTTTCCTCCTTTTATTTCTAAAATAAAAAAAATAAAAAAGGGATTTAATGGAGACTATGGGCAGAAACTCTCCTAGGAAACTCCAGATCCTCTCTGAAGTGAAATGGCCTTCCTTTCATGTTGGGTTGCCAGCAGGATTCACTGGAAAGGGCTCTGGTCCAAAAGGTTTGGCAGGTTGTTGTAGGAGAGCCCAGACATCCAGATCAGTTTCCCTATGTGGATTCATGGTTATAATTAGTTATTTGACCCCCTGCCCTGGTTGAGGGAGCCCCTTTCCCAAGATCTGGTTGCCACTCTGATTTTGCCCCAAGTTCCTATTGCCAGGCTCTCCTGCTTCTCTAGACACAATGGAGGCATCTTCAGGCTGGAGTTCCCCTGAGTGGGGACACCAGCACCCTCTCTGAGAAGTAGTGAGGGAGCCTCCAATGGTCCACACAGATGGTCCCAGGCCCTCAGGATGATCTACCTTCATTTATCAGCCTTTCACCTCCACCAACTTACTGAATTGGAAACACCATACTCCCTTGTATACTGAGAGACGATAAACACTCATTAACTTGCTCCAGTCCATCTCCCAGACTTATAACCCCACTTGGCCTGACTGCCGCCAGGTTCTGTTTAGTCTCTTCATCACAGAGGAGTGCCCATGTGTTCTGGCTGCTGCTGCTACTAAGTGGCTGTAAGAAAATACCCCTGCAGGCACCCTTGATCCTAGCACCTATGCTAGACAGCAGTTCCCTGTAGAGGACCCAGACTGGGACCCCAACGTTCCCAAGCAGATGAAACAGCTGATAGACTACCATATTGCCCTGCTACAAGAACTGCAACATAGAGGCCAGAAGGTGACCAATATTGCTAAGGTAAGAGAGACCCTCCAGAGACCAGATGAAAGTCTAAGTGCATTCCTAAAATGACTCTGTGAGGCACACCACACCCACACAACCTTTGATCCAGAAGCCTCCCCAAACCAGAGGAAAACCAGCACTGGCTGGAAGGTTTCAAAGGTATGAATACAGCCCAATTTCTGGAAGTTGCCAAAAAGGTATTTGTCAACTAAGAGGGCTGGGGATGTGGCTCAGTGGTAGAGTTCTTGCCTTGCATGCACAAGACCCTGGGTTCAATCCCCAGAACCACAAAAACAAACAGAATTTAAACCCAAAAGAATTTAAAGCCAATAGGACAATGGGAACAAGAACAAAAAAAAAAAAAAAAGCAGGAGTTTTTGTCAGCTGAGATGTGAAGGATCACAGAGAGGCTGAATGACAGATGAAAAAAAAGGCCAACCTCATTGCGGCGGCCCTAGCAGGCAGACCAACAGACTCCAGGCACACATAAAGAAAACCAAAAGAAGGAAGGAAATCACAGCTATAAACCACGTTCACCCTGGGGAAGGACCAATGTGCCTAATGCAAGAAAAAGGGTCATTATAAGTATGAATGCCCAAAAATAAGAGAGCTATGGCTGAGCAAGCTAAAAACCCAGAGGCAGCCAGCTCCACTTTCACAGTAGGAGGAAACTCCCTTTGAGGACTGAGAAAGACCAGATTCCTGACACACAGACACCCCTGTCCCCTGCAGGGTCCATGGTATAGATGAAGATGAAGGACAAGCCAATAAAATTCCTAACAGACACAGGAATGGACTATTTGGTTGTGATGTCTCCTCTGGGCCCCTAAACTGATAAACTGTTGATATCAAAGGGGCCATGGGGCAATCTAAAGCCCAAGGTTTTTGCCAACATGGATTTGTAAGATAGGAGGCCACAAAGTGATGCATCAGTTCCTGTACATGCCAGATTCCTCAGTTTTCCTCTTAAGGCAGGATTTGTTGGCCAAATTAATGGCAAAAATTGACTTCAGGAATGGAGAGATGCATCTTGGACTGCTGCCCCCACAGCTGATCTTGTCTCTGACTGTTTTTCAGGAGGAGGAATGAAAACTTCATGACAGACTGGTCTGAAAGGCCCCTGAGGAAGACAGGGACTTGCTTGGACAGTGGTCCCAAATCTGGGGAGAAGAAAACCGGCCTGGCCTGGCCATAGATCAGCCCCCAGTTAAGGTAGAACTCAAGCCAGATGCCATGCCAGTTGCTCAGCATCAATACCTGAACCCTCAAGGAAGCCCAGGGGGAATTCAGCCACAGTTATAGAGGTACTGATGCTGAGCACACCTATGGGATCCTTGTTCCCTGCCAGTCACCCTGGAATATGCCTCTCCTTCCAGTCAGGAAGGTAAATGCTGGAGACTATCATCTGGTTCAACATCTCCAAGCAATCAATGAGGCCAAAGTGACCCTACACCCCACTGTACCAAATCCTTACATTCTACTAGGACTGTTGCCAGCTTCAGTAAAGTGGTTTACCTGTCTAGATTTGAAAGAGGTCTTCTTCTGCATACTCTTGGCTCTGGTCAGGCAGCCTCTCTTTACTATTAAATGGGGATCAGTCAGCACCGGACAACACAGCCAACTCACTTGGACTCAGCTGCCACAAGATTTTAAGAACTCCCTGACCATATTGAGGTAAGCATTAGCATGAGACCTCCACTGGTTCCCAGCACCAACTTGGGGATGCAATTTGTTGTAGTACATTGACAACCTCTTCCTAGGACATAAAACCAAAGAAGGAAATAAGAAAGGCACAGAGGAACTGCTCGGACATCTGTGCTGGAAGAGATATAAGGTGTCCCTGAAAAATGCACCATTGTGCTGCACAGAGGTCAAATACCTGGTATTTCATCTATGTAAGGGAGAGAGGAAGTTGGGAACAGCCTAGAAGGTTGTGATACAGAATAAGCCTGAGCCCAAGACCTGAAGGCTTTTGCATAATATGGATCCCCAACTATGCTATTTTGGCAAAACCTCTCTATGAAGCTACAAAGGGAGTAGAAAAGGAACCTTTGAACTGGGAAAAAGAACAGCTAACCACCTTCAAGACTCGAAAGGAAAAACTCCAAGAAGCACTGGCATTAGGCCTCCTTGACCTGGGCAAGCCCTTCACCCTCTACATGACCAAGTGGAAGAAGACAAATCTGAGGTGCTAGTCCAGAACCTTGGTTCCTGAGAAGGCCAGTGTCCTACTTGTCAAAACAGCTGGATGGGGTAGCACAGGGCTGGCCCCCTTGCTTGACAGTCCTTGCTGCAACTGCCCTCTTGACCAAGGAGGCCAACAAAGTGACTCTAGGCCAAGATTTGTGAGTGCAAATTCCACACACGGTGGTCACTCTGATGAATGCTAAAGGCCACTACTGGCTCACCAATTCACACCTGACCAAGTATTAGAGTTTGCTCTGTGGAAATCCTTGCATTCAGGTAGTGGTCTCCAACAATTTGAACCTAGCCACTCTTCTCCCCCAACATGAAGGACCTCAACATGACTGTAAAGAGACAATACAACAGATCTATTCCAGCTGGTCAGACTTTTGTGACCAGCCCCTTCAGAAGTCCAATTTAGAGTTTTTCATGGATGGAAGTAGCCATGTAGATGAAAAAGGGAGGTTGTAGAATCCCAACCATTACCACAAGGGACCTCAGCACAGAGGGCAGAATAAATTACCATAACTTGAGCACCAGAGTTAGGAAAGGGAAAAAGACTAAATAGCTACACTGATTCTAAGTATGCCATCCTAACTCTACATGTACATGGGGTCCTTTATAGGAAAAGAGGTCTTCTCACAGCAGGGGCCAAAAAATACCCCCCAAGATATTCTTCAACTCCTAAAAGCAGCTTGGGGTCCCAAGGAAGTTACTGTTGTCCATTGCAAAGGACAACAAAAAGGGAAATCTAAGGACCAGTTGGACAATGACAAGGCTGACCATGAGGCCAAGGCCACCAGTGTAAGGCCAGACACTGTACTGCTTGCCACAGTTCCCCAGGAGCCAGATGAGAAACCAGTGTATTCTCCAGAGGAGGTTCAATGGATGGAACAAGAAGGAGGAACTAAGAGACTGGATGGATGGCATAGGATCCTGGACAGACAAGCTGCGGTGCCCATCCACCTGGGGTCTCAGCTGCTACAGATAGCTCATAAAACCAACCACTTAAGAAGAGAAAAACTAGAAATTCTGCTTAGCCAGTATTTCTGTTTGTTTGTTCTCTTTTTTGGTACTGGGAATCGAACTCAGGACCTTGGGCTTGCCAGGCAGGCACTTATGCTGCTAAGCTATATTCCCAGCCCTCTTAGCCAGTATTTCTACATCCACCAGATGACTAGCATGACTAAACAGATCATTGAGCACTATGTCAGTTGCATCCAGCACTACCTCAAAGTTGGTCCAGGGATCCCAGCAGGAATCCAAAAGGTGGGATCAACACCATTTGAAAATATTCAAGTTCATTTCACAGAACTTCCCAAATGTGGAGGTTTCTGCTACTTCCTACTTATGATTTACACCTATCCCAACTGGGTAAAAGCCTTCCCTTGTTGGACTGAAAAGGTTCAAGAAGTAACATAACAGCTGCTACAAGAAATCATTCCTTGTTATGGTCTCCCTTTGAGCATGGAGTCTGACAATGGACATGCCTTTGTGGCACTGGTGGCCTAAGGGGTAGCACAATAATTGGGAATTAATTGGAATATGCATGCGGCCTATCACCCCTAGAGCTCAGGAAAAGTAAAAAAAGACAGGGACCCTAAAGACAGGGCTAGGGAAATTTGCCAAGAGACAGGACTCACTTGGATCCAAGCCTTGCCCATCATGCTCCTCTGGACACAATGCAGTCCTCATAAGAACACAGGTTATTCCCCTTATGAGATTTTGTATGCCAGGCCTCCTCCCATCTTAAGAGGTCTGGCTCACCCAGTGAGAGTAGTGAGGGGATCTTCTCTAGAAAAACAGCTAACTGAGCTGGGAAAAGTCTCCCAAAAGATAGGTGCTTGGACATTAGAGAGAGCACCCATTAGTATGTTTAGCTTCTACCACCCCTTGCTTCCCAGAGACTCAGTCTGGATAAAAGATTGGCATCTAAGGAATTTGTCTCTCCTTGTATATGAAAGCTCAATTTGAGATGGAAAAGGCCACTAACAGTCACTTTGACTACCACCACAGCAGTCTGAGGGAAGGAATCCCTATGTGGATCCACTATAGTCAGGTAAAAAGCACAGCAACTCCAGAATGGAGCTGCTCCAGGGATCCCTACCATGACACTAAAGTCATCCTGACCTGGAGGAGACCCTCATCAGGCTGAAGGACATGAACCATGGTCTCAGGAACGTTGCCGAGAGACAACAGCCCTGCTCTAGTCACACTGGAGGCTGAGTAGTCTACACACATCAGAAAAACTGAGGATGCCACTCTTGGGAGAAAGCCTTCCTTTGAGAGCGTTTGTAATAAACTGTCACCCCTTGCCTCTAACCACACTTGGGTTTCTAACCTTGCTCTTTTCCATAGCCCTTGCTAAGACTACCCCAGCTGATTAGAAATGCAGTGAAAAGGTGTGAGCTAGTTGTCATTTTCCTTTTATGGGTGGATGTTCTGCTGGTGTCTTAGTTAATTTTCTCTTACTGCTGAGACAAAATATCTGATACCCAAAGTTTAAAGGGGGAAAGTTTCACTTAGCTCACAGTTTATAGAGGTTTCAGTCCATAATCAGCTGACTCCAAGGCAGAGTGGCACTTGACAGAGGGTTAATAGTTCATGGTGGAGGAAGATAGCAAAAGCAACAAGAGCAAAAGGAAAGAGCAACGCTGTTTTCCTGCCTTATATTGTATTTAGGCTGCCCACCCTAGAGTGGATACAGCACTCACACCCTCAGCACTCGCAACCCAGCACTAGACAATGAATCAATCATAAACTCTGGATTCAGCCATCTGAAAAACCCGTTTTCCATAATCATATGAGGTTTTGGGGGAACATTCAAACACAAACCATAACAGCTGTCATCAGATATCTGTACATGGGAAACTCTTCTACATGCCAAGAGCAGCACACATGGAGGCAATGCCCCTAGAGGCAACCAATAATTGTGATGGCTACCTGTGTGTCACTCTAACTGGAACTCTATCATGACTGTTCTGCTCTTTCACGCTTACTCTAATTGTATTAGAGAAATAATTGGGACCTGTGCCCATAACCTATTAACAAGGTGTGTAAGCCTAAGGAGGGTACCCCACCTCTTTGCTTCAATCCAGAGATGGAAGACCACATGAGAGTTTAAACTTCAAGCTGCATCTCACTGGGGGATAATGTAGGGAAAGAGAGAAAAGTGGCTTGGACCCTTGATAAACAGAACTGTAGGGCTGGGGATATAGCCCAGTGGCACAAGCACCTGCCTGGCAAGGATAAGGTCCTGAGTTCAATTCCCAGTACCAAAAAAGTAAAAAAAAAAAAAAAAAATGATAAACAGAACTATGAAGGTAAATCCTGGAGACCCAGTAATCCTATATTTTGATGACTGTGAGACCATGAATTCTACTACTGAGGCAAATAAGTCATAAGGAGGGGAAATTAAATTTCCCCTTATAAGATGTAGAGGCCTAGGATAGGAAAGAGATGACAGCTATTATTTATACATATGCCCCTGGGAAACGGGTTGGTGCAGTGATGTAAGCAAGTTTGGCTGTGTAACTGGTCATGCGTAGGGCAAGCCACCTGGCAAACAGCGTTCTCCCTAAAAAGATGAAAGCCTCCACCCTCCTTCACCCTCAGGACATGCAATTCAGTTACTCTTAACATCCTAGACCACCAGGACCCAGAATGGGAAGAAGGGAAATATTTCAGGCTTCCAACAAATGGTTGGAAAAGCAACCCAGGAATGGTGTCTCCTAACAAAAAACATACTTATACCCCAGCCACCTCTAACTTCCAACTTTTCCATTCCTTTTATGAGGAAATGATTCAGCCCCTGCTGAAAATCCCCTCTGTGACCTGAAACCTCTTCATGGGGCTAGCAGAAAACATAGTAAACTCCCTGAAAATCACCTCATGCTATGTGTGGGGTGGGGGAACCTTGATGGGAGAATAATGGCCTTAGGAAGCCAGAGAGAATGGGACCTAGCTGATCATGAATTCCTCAAATTGGAAACATGAGGTAAGAGTGGGGCCAAACAGCTATCTATACAGGGAAGCAACCTGTGGGTCCTAAAGACCAGCATCTTTGGGAGACAATGCCTCACCCAAAAGAGAAAAAGATTCCAGGTCCAGTTGGAGAACTGGCTTGCCTGGGACAGAGATTCTATAGTGAGACCAAAGGGAGCACAGAATGGTGGGGAAATAAAACTGAAGTCAACCCTTGTGTCCAGTAAATTTCAGACTTGAGCCACAGATGGAAGAATGTAAGTGCCTCCACCCACTGGTCAGGTCCCAAGGAGTTATACTGGATATGTGGGAATAGAGCCTATGCTCAACTTCCAACAAATGGGCAGGAAGTTACATCCTGGGCACTGTAAAGCTGTCCTTCTTCTTCCTGCCCTTACAATTGCTGGGCTATGCTGAATACATTCACTCTCACGAGAAGAGGAGTATAACCATGGGTAATTGGAAAGATGATGAATGGCTACCAGAGAGAATAACCAATACTATGGGCCAGCTACTTAGGCTGAGGATGAAATGTGGAAATATAGAACCCCATTTATATGTTAAACAGAATAATTAGACTGCAAGCTGTATTAGAAGTCATAACTAATGAAACCGTGCACTGAATCTCTTAGCTAAGCAATAGACAAAAATTTGAAATGCAGTGTATCAAAATAGATTACCACTAGATTACCTACCAGCTAAAGAAGGAAGAGTTTTCAAGAAGTTCAATTTAACCAAATAGATGATCAAGGATGGGTGTTGTAATTAGGGGTTTTGCAAGAGGAATAATACAATAAAGGACACATATTTTATAAAGTCACCCAAAGAATCATATATAAGGAGAGTGCTGGAAATCTATCCATGCACTGAAGACCAAAGAATCCAGCTGAGGGCCTGGATCCCATGGTAATGTCCTGCATAAGTCCAGCTGAAGACCTAGAGCCCATAACAATGCCTCCCACAAGTCCAACTGGAAGTCTAGAACCCATGATAATGTCTCATGCAGCCTGTTTCATGGATTTGTGCTGAGAAGGTCCAAAGATCTGTGGTGGAAGCTAGAAAGTCTGTGCCAGTTGGCTGAGAGATCTGCACTGGAGCCAGGAAGTGACACTCAAAATAAGAACCAGAGCTCCTCCAAAAAGTACCACAGCCATCTTCAGCAATGGTGAGGTCCTGAGCTCCTCCAATGATGACAACAGCCAAGCTCCCATCAGGAAAGCCAAGGGAACAAGCTTCTCCTGGAGACTGAGCAGTGTACCATCTTCCTCTCGGGAGCCAGGAAGCAATGCTCAAAGTGAGGACTGGAGCTCCCTCAAAGTGAACCAAGGCCATTCTCAGTGACAGTAAGGTCTCAACCTCCTTCATTGAAGAGAACATCCAAGCTCATCAGGAAAGCCAGCATGCCAAACTCCTCCAGTAAAACCAACAGCTCCCTACAGCTTCCCAACAGCTTCTAAACAGCTTCCAATACCTTCTAAACTTTTCCCTCTCCAGTTCTGCTTCTTACGCTGCCAGCAACAATCCTCTGGTGGGCCTCCCACACCCAGCACCATGCTGGTTCAGTTCAGCTGGGTGTCACAAGTTGACCACCAGTTGTCAACCCACCACAATGGGGGGTTGTGCAAACATTATCCCATGTACCAGTCCAGACCTGGGAAGGATAGAATCCAGAAGAAATGTTCAAAAAATTGTTCTCAATCTTTAGATGGCTTTTAAATCACCAGTGGGTAGATTTATTGCTATCATGTGAATCTGCTTGATAACCCCTTGTCTATTACTGGTGGCAACATGGGTCTTAAACTCTACGATAGAGACTACCATAGATTGGAAAACAACTTCCCCTACAATGTGGGCTAAAGGATATCAATCTATAGAAGATTATGTTAACGTGGATATTGATCAGATGGAACACGATGAGAAAAGTTAATATAAATGGTGAGGCTCTTCAACAGAGCCTCAAAGGGGAGAATGAGAGAGGAAAGCCCCTCCTGGGGTAAAGCTGGGCAACTACGTATTAACAAGGCAGCTAAGCTCCCTGAAGAAAATTGATGGATATGATCCTGGTATGTGTGGGTACAGCTGTGAGGTAATGTCAGTGGAGCATAGTGGACTTGGAAAGCTCCATCTGAACTTTCCGCCGTCCTGGGTCACTGTTCACTCCCCCACTTAATCATTGCTTTGCTTCTCTAGTTTTGTTTCATGCTGATTTTCAATGAAAAATTGCCCCACAGGAAAGAAACAATATCAAAGTGGAAACTTGGCTTTGTTCTCCACTCTCAGAAGGACACAAGTCCCCTGTAGAGACACCAGCAGAATAAACTGCTCCTTGCCTTGTCAGTTCTATCGGGGATCCCATGCAGTTTCTTGCTTCATCACAGGCCTGATAATGTCTAACTATCTGCCTCACACTGCCAGTGTCTAACTACCTGCCTACCAGAAGGTCTCTCCCTGTGACCCTGATGTAGGATAGAAGAAATAAAAAACAGACAGAAAGGAGACAAGGAAATTGAGATTTTAAAATTGTACTGTTAAAAATCCTGCACCTTCAAGACATAAAAGTTATGCAAGCCTTTTTCCTTTTCAGGAAACTCCAAAAAATTCCTAAAGGTCTGAAAAAGGTAATAAGCCTGTAAAATCAGGCTCTGGACCTGTTCTTTTCACCTGTAAATTGTGCTTCCTCCACCCTCAGGGAAGTAGCAGTGTTAGTGGGCATCACATTGCACTTTCAAACACATATAAATGATTTGCACTGTGACATAGCCTGCCAGATGGGTGGCCCAACAGACAGTAGCAATGCACATCCTGGTTCTCCCATCCTGAAGACACCTCCAAGGCCCCATAAATGTACCAGTTTCCAACTATAATGTGCCTCATTTCTCTAAGCATCCACATTTCACTCGAGTGCATGCTAAGATCACTGCCTAATTAAACCGTCCTCGCTCCTCTCAGTGATGTGTCCTGAAAATTCTTTTTCTGCAATGAGAATGAGTGAACCTGCAAACTCATTCTACAAAAGGGTGGGACAGGTTATGTATTTCAGCCTTTGGGATCTCTCAGAGTGCACCCAGTAACATTTGCTCTTGGCAAGTAAGCCAGGAGGTAAAAGAAGCATCTAGGTTAGTGACTTTCATAAGTTCAGTCAAAGGCTTTTTCATGTTTTCATCTTCTCCTTTCCTCAGTCCCACACCCTCTGAAATGTAGTAGTATCTCCCAATTCCTTCTCTCTTAAGTGTAGTTTATCTTTACTCTTCTTTTTCTCTCTCCCTATCTACAAACTTTTTTTAAAAAGAGAATAAAAATAACAATAACAAAATAACAACAATAAAGACAAAAACAAAACAAAACAAAACCAATTAAAATGATACAGGGTCTCAAAACAGAATGATAGGAATTAACAGTGGTTGTTATATTACATATTGTTATCTTCAACAAAATTGCTTTGATTACCAGATGTAAGAATGCACGAGAGAATAGAATGATCCAAGCTCATCAGTTGGCTGAGAGATCTGCACTGGAGCCAGGAAGTGACACTCAAAATAAGAACCAGAGCTCCTCCAAAAAGTACCACAGCCATCTTCAGCTGTGGTACTTTTTCTTCACCAATCTACACTCCTACCAGCAGTGGAGTGGGGTTCCTTTTTCCCCACAGCCTCTCCAGCATTTCTTATTGGTCGATTTCTTGATGATAGTCATTCTTTCTGGGGTGAGATGGAATCTCAGTGTTGTTTTAATTTGCACTTTTACAATGACCAAGAATGAAGGAGAATAAAAACTAATTTTAAAAAAGCCATTAGAAATGTTGCAGAGCTTCACTAGACAAGGTGATAGGAATTCATCAATGGTTCTTATATTGCATATTGCTGTCTTCAAATTAATTGCTCAGATTACCAGATATTAGCATGCAAAACTAGTCAAAAAAATAAAGCATTAACTGTTCCTTTTCAATAAACCATTAGACATCAGCACTACAGTTATCCCAGCTACCCTTCTGTATATACATATTTTTTTCCCTTCCTTTTTTCTTTCCTTTTCTCCTTTCCCTCATCCCAGTTGTTTCTTCTTTTGAGCAACTTCTTTCCCTTTCATAATGTCTGTTGTAAGTTTTGGGTATTATTTAGGCTTTCATTTTCTTACAACAGGGAGCCAATACAATGTTTACACATGTGGGTCTGATTTATTTCACTTATGAGAATGGTCTCTAGTTGCATCCATTTACCTATAAAAGCCTCAAGTTTATTGTTTTTTATACCTGAGCAATACTTCATTGTAAGAAAATATCATATCTTTTTGGTCCCTTCCTTGGTTGATGGGCATTTGGGTTGTTTCCAAGATTTAGCTATGACAAATTGTACCGCTATAAACATGGGGGCACATATATCACTGTAGTATGATGTTTTAATTCTTCTGGGAAAATACCCAGAAGGAGAATAGCTGGGTTAAGTGGACCATCTAATCCTAATTTTGTGAGGAATCTCCACACTGATTTCCACAATGGTTTCACCAATCTACACTCCTACCAGCAGTGGAGTGGGGTTCCTTTTTCCCCACAGCCTCTCCAGCATTTCTTATTGGTCGATTTCTTGATGATAGTCATTCTTTCTGGGGTGAGATGGAATCTCAGTGTTGTTTTAATTTGCACTTTTACAATGACCAATGATGTTGAATATTTTTTCATATATTTATTTGCCATTTGTATTTCTTCATCTGAGAAGTGTGTGCTCATCTCAGATGCCCATTTTTGGATTGGGTCTTTGATTTGGGGGGCCTGATATTTTTTAATTCTTCATATGTTCTAGATGAAGTCCTTGGTCTGAGGGGCAATTGGCTAAAATTTTTTCCCAACTTGTGGATTTTCTTTTTACTCTGTTGGTGATTGTTTGGATGTGCAAAACTTTTCAATAAGATGAGATCCCAGTTGTTGACTCCTTGTAGTGTTTCCCATGCAGTTTGGTTTTTGTTCATGAACTCTCTGCCTACCCCTACTTTTTGTTCCAGTAGATTTAGTGTTTGTGTTTTAATATTTAGATCTTTAATCGATTTTGACTTTAGTGCATGGTGATAGACATGGGTCTTGTTTTAGTCTTTGGCATGTGGACAGCCCATTTTTCCAGCATCATTAATTGGACTTGTCCCTGTTTTCTATTTACATATCTTCTAGTTCTCTTTATCAAAAGATGTGCAATCAAAGTAAACAGACACTACTCAGAAGAATTATAAAGGGCTAAGGAATAAAAAAACTTTTTTCAAGATCACTGATCCGTCAAGAAATGCAAATTAAATCTACATTGAGATACCATATTATACCAGAAAGAATGACTATCATCAAGAAATGAAATAATAGCAAAAGCTGGTGAAAATGTATATAATTTTTTAAATTAATTTTATTGATATATATATAATGTTACAGCAAAGTCAGATTTACCAGTGATGCAGAAAGCACAAGTGGCACTTCAGAAAAGTGGAGAGAACCAAGCTTTATCAGCCAGCTGGCCCAGAGGAGTTAAGCACTCCAAATTCTGAGCCTAGAGGATGGGGCTTGTGGGCATTATATAGGGCCTTTTGGTGAGAAAAGGGAAGCAAGCTAAGGTCCAGAAGGAAACTTTTACTCAAACATGACATTTTATAACTTTGAACACCTGGTTGGCCATGGCCAGCTGTGGAGTAAGATAACAGGATGTGGTAAAGCTGTTTTCTTATCACATCAGTTGTGCCCGGTATGAGGAAAGGAGGAGGTGTAGGGTACCACAGCAAGGTAGAGAAACGTCTCGAATCCTGTGGTTAAAAGATAGAACTAAGTAAAACATATAACATCATCTGATGGGCAAGGCCCAGGGTTGGGCCCTTCAAGAAAGAGGGGGTTCCCAGGGTTGTCAATTTTTCTGTCTCAATAACATTCATTACATGGAATTTGTACCTGTATACGATACGTCCTGATTCATCTTTTTTCCCATTTCCCTCCCTTCCTTCAACCCCTCTTCCCCTCCTTATTTACATAAGATTTGTTTCCATTTTTTCCTGCTACTCTCTCCCACACACACACCAGTTTCCCTTCTCATTTGAGTATTTTATTCCTATTTCACAGTAACTATTTCACATTTTGGTCCTTATTCACACTTTCAGTTGCTCACACCAGAAAAATCATGCAATACTTGAATATGTGAGTCCAATTTATTTCACTTAAGAGTATGTTCTCAAGGTGCATTTATTTACCCAGAAATGTCTCAAATTTATCATTCTTTATGGCAGAGTAGTACTCCATTCTATCAAAAAAATGCATCGTTTTACCCATTCATCAGGTAATGGGCATTTGGCCTATTTCCAAAATTTAGCTGTTACAAACTGTGTATCTATAAACATAGGTGCACATATATCACTGTGGCTTTTAATTCACTCAGAAAGATATGAAGTAGGGGAACAACTGGATCAAATGGAACCTCCAGTTTTAGTTTTCTGAGGAATTTCCATAGTGGTTGTACAAATCTACACTCCCACCAACAGTAGAAAAGGGTTCCTTTTTCCCCACAGCCCTGCCAGCATTTGTTATTGGTTGATTTCTTGGTAACAGCCATTCCTCCTGGGGTGAGATGAAATCTCAATGTTGTTTTAATTTACATATTTTAAATGACCAGTGGTGAATCTGTGTAACAATTTCAGAAGTATGGACATTTTCATTATATTGGTTCTTCCAACCCAAGAACAAGGAATATCTTTCCATTCTCTGTTATCATCTTCAGTCTCCTTTTTCAGAGTACTGTAGTTCTCAATGTAAAGTTCTTTGACTTCACTAGGTTGACTCCTGAGTATTTCATTTTTTATGCCATTGTGAAAGACACAGTTTCCCTAATTTCTTTCTCAGTGAGTTTGTTATTTTGTGTACAGGAATGCTATTGATTTTTAGTATTAACTTTGCATCCAACTATGCTACTGAGTTTGGTTATTAAATCTAGAAGTCTTTTGGGAGAATTTTTGGGGTCTTCTATGTAGAGAATTGTGTCATCTGCAAATAATTATAATTTAACTTCTTCCCTTCCTATCCTTATTCCTTTTATTTCTTTCTCTTGTCTAAGTTCATCATAGATGGCTTTTATCAAATTGAGATAAAGACCATCTATTCCAATATTCCATGGGGTTTTATCACAAATGGTTATGAGACTTTGTCAAATGCTTTTTCTTCATCTGTTGAGATGATCATATTAGGTAGAAATACTGTAGGCAGTCAGACAGGGCTGGGCCCTTGTGAGGTCAATACAGAAGACAACTATGGCTGGAGGTGTATTCACTGAAGGACAGGCTTCAAGAAAAAAAACTTTTAACCCATACACTTCCCTTAGGTATGAACAGTAGCGATTGATATTCTAAGTAGGCATCAATCACCCTGGGGTGGAGAACCAAACCTCCTTAACCTACCCTTTCCAGGAAAGTCTATGCCCATATGCACTTGCTATGGGACTTGTTTCCCCATTTGATCCCTATTTAATTAATACTACCCTGGCAACTATACTTGATGTATACTTATTGATTAACTATAGTTTTGTCCCACCTCACACCCATCCTATGATTTTCTATTAGATCAATATTACCTAAGCGACTATACTTGTAATCTTATTGATTGATTATAGTTCCATCCCATTTTAAGCCTGTCTCACCTCATAGCTAGCTTTACTCAATAAATACCCTTTTTTTTTTTTTTTTTTTTTT